>NC_031989.1:57065205-57209893 GCF_001879085.1 Nicotiana attenuata
CGGCCACGAATTTAGTCCCGCAAGTGCTTATAGCCATCCTATCAATATCTTAGTTATCCTTTAAGAGCAGAGCGTTCCTTGATGTTGAAACTTAGATGTTTGAAGCACGCACCCTTTCTTTACAAATTGAAACATTCTAGAAGCTTTTAGAGACGGCGCTTTGGTACGACAATTGAGGTTGCTCCTGCTATAATTCAAGGGCCCATCAAACAGAAATGTCTCGAGGAAGGTTTCAGTCTTTGTCGAGCAAAGAACACTTAGTCGCCGTTGTGCTCAAAAACACCCTTTCGCTTGCGTTGAGCAATGGCCCCAGAACCATTGATCGCTTACCTTGCTTTGGCCATGCCAGAAGCATATTCGCTTGTGGTTCTCTGGTGAGTCGATCCTGAGACAAAGGTGATTAATGGTAGCTGTTCTTGGAGCTTCTCTATTACCTTTAATTTGAAGATCAACTTAGGCAACTATTAGGTCATAACTTCTGGAATCTGAAAGTGGTCTATTTTTGCATAATTGCTTAGGAAATCCTGCTTTAGGAACTTTTGATTAATAAAGATCCTTAACTGTAATTGAGTTCGTGCTGCTTCGTATGTTTGTTTAAGGAGAAATTAGTGAGCCTCTGTAATTGCTCCCATGTAAATATTTTGACTGCGCCTTTAGATTTTCGCCTTTAAAACCTTAGGGGTACGTCTAGAACCACCCATAGGTAGAATGTCCTAACACCCTTCGGGGCAACTAAAAAGGGACGGGTAGCAGGCACGTGATAGAATCCGTGACCAACACTCGCTTCGCATACCAATAAGGAGATGGGAAGGTAGAAATGGATATGATGCACCGGTGCGCTAATGGCCACGCGTAGGCCCCTTTCAAGGAGTTGATTACCGGGTATTGTACTGATGTTATCTTTATAGGGTTGACCAACCTAGGACCTGCCCTCTCCCCAAATCCTCTTTAACTTGAAGCTTTATTTTCCTTATTTTATACATGAGCTATTTAAATTCTTACTTTTATCATTTGAGTTATACAATGCCCAACATGGCTCTGCTTGTAATTATTTGTTTCAACTTGTTGTTTACTTTTGACGTTTAATTTGTTAAATATTAAGTTCCGGCCGGGACCCCAAGTTGTGGACCAAGAGAGGCTAACACCTTCCCCTCGAGGTTTACCTCGAGCCCTTTTACCCTTAATCTCTTGTAATACAAACCAACCCAAAGAGTTAATTTACCTCTAGGTGCCCTAACACACCTTAACTCCGTTAGGTTGGCGGACTTCTTTCAAATACCAAATTCCAAAAGGATAAATGAGTCATTACACCCGTGAATGTCGAATACCCAAACTTCCTCCCCGCGGAGGAGATGAAAGGGGGGCGCGACAAGCATGGCGATTTCTTCTTTAGTCTAAATCGTATGGTTAAGAGCTCATGTTGTAAGAACCAATTTCCTAAACTCTATTTATTCATAATACAACGGATTGGGTCCTACATCCAGAAAGACGGATGGGTAAGGAATTATAGCTGTGGAGAGGTGTGTCAGAGGAACGTCGATTTTTGCATCATGCTTATTGATGGATAAATATGAGGTATTCAGTAGATCATGCCGTGTTACTAAAATGTGTAAGGTTCTTGATTATAGGATTCCTAAGGAAGAATTATCTATCACACTTACGATAAAAAGGAATAGAGATCAGAAGGTACAAAGTTTCAACAAGCAAAAGAAGCAAGGTGGAAGAAGGGTACGAAGTACCCAGGTTAGTTTAAACATGGAACATTATCTACAATTCAGGAAGAGAGATTAAGCATTTTATGAGTTACCTTCAATTGTAACAAAGGTATGTATAATTAGCCACACCCATCTTCGGTTATGCCCTTATGGGGCTAACAAAAGAAGTATATGAGAAGGGATAAATAATTACTTAGCTCATGGCTCCGCCCTAGTAGAGAAAGAATGTTGGGCAATTCGAAGAGCCATGGATGGAGCAAGGGGAGCTAAAAGAAAGAGACGTTCTTGTGTGAAGTTTTCAATAAGTGGATAGACAGAAATGTCAGCAGGGAAATAAGAAGAGAGTTTAAGGAAGCATTATGATAAGATGTGATATATGGATGACAACGGTTAAACCCAAAAATACAATATTACAAAATCTATAGTCAAGTGAAGAAGTATGAGAGGGAGAGGCCTTAAGGAATATTAAAAGAGTATATAGGCCATTACAGTTATATCCTCATTCGAGAAATAAGTTTGCGATTCTAACACGATTTACAAGAAGGGAAAAGTTAGATCTCATGTAATAGAATCAGTTCTTGACTGATGAACAAGACAAACTAAACATGAATTAGGGGTCGAGTCTCGTAAAGATAAACATAGTGAACCCTAACATGAGAATCCAGTCTCGCAGATGATGACATCGTGATTCCTTGAGAAATTCCAGACAGGAGTTGGGGTAGTTAAAGGTACCGTAGAGTGTTACGGAAAATAAAAAATAATGCCATTGGGAAGACAGTCAAAAAATCAGTCAGAAGCAACCCTACAAGCACAAGGGCGTGGAAGTAAGTAACTACGGATAATTATAGGCAAGGAAGGAAATCAAAAAGGTCGTTTGAGTATACAATGGATAAGCTCACAGCTTTACAAGAAATTCAGAGGGTCCTCCTAAAGTACTACAAAATGAAAGACTAGCCTGGGAAATAAGGAAGAAGGCTTCAACCTTAGGCGCAGTGACTAAAAAGCGAAATTGGTAGCGTGTGTAGCAACAGCCTCACAACAACATGTTATGCAACTCCATTAGGGAAAGTGGCACCTACCCATGGCCAATGACGCGGGAAGAGTAAAACCAAAAGCTAATTATTCGAGACCATATGAGTTGCACAAAAAATTTTGCATGCGTAGAACTTAGATAAGCTAAGTATGCACACAAAAGGGGGGGCAAAAAAGACCAAGAAAAGTAATTGCTTACGTTTGAAAAAAGTTTGAGATGGAAAAAGAAAGGAATTAATTTGATCAATGATCCAGAGCTAGTTTACGTATTGATACGCACTTAAGATTTCGAATTTATCCAGTGCCAGCTATATATTGACAGTCATACAGCCGTAGAAGACTCCGGTATAAGTAAAAGGAAAAGAATTCAGCCAGGTCATAGACAAAATGATTGAATTGTTTAGAAGATTGTATCCTGGACTATTCCATAGCTATCCATGAAAGGCTAAAGTAATCACTATACCAGGGACCCCGGAGATCGGAGATAGCTTAAGCCTAAAATAAAGGTTGATCAAAGGGAAGAGGAAACACTAAGGAGTTACATCCAACTCAAGTAAATCGGTGGAGTGTTGATTATTGGACCCAGAAAATTATAGATATCGTGATTGATGAACATTACGAAAACCACTCTTAATATCAAGGTACAAGATTCATATGTACAACAACAATATTTATATAACAGCTCTACAAGAAAGCCATTAGAATATACCAGGCCTAAATAAAGACTTCATTATGTAGCTCTCACCGGATTGTTGTATGCACCAGAGGTACAAGTATTACAATTAGAAGCTTCAAGTTGTGGATGTAAATCTTACCTATGTGGAGGGAAAGTTATGAAAAGAATAGAAGAGTGATGCAAGATTTTAAATGCAAGTAGGTAAAGGTGAACAAACGTACATGATACTCAAGTGCCAAGAAGGTTGTGAATAATCCATTACTTCGGATAGAAGGGCTCTGGTATTCAGTATCCATAAAGGATAGCGTGTCATATATGGCATATCTTCCAACCTATGTTTCTAAGTTATCAAAGAGGCCTAGTTTAAGAGAGTAAAGAGAGTTAGAAAAACGATGTGATGTCTCGTTTTGATGTTTCCAGAATAACCTTGGAGTTTGGATAAGCATGACCTCCAGTAACGATAAATCAAAAGTAAGAGTTATAATACAGTATGACCTACTAGATGCACAGTAAATCATGCGGATGGATAGTCACGGGTCATTGAAATAAGATAAAGCCAATATTCGTAAATTCGACAAAGTACGAGCAAAGAAACTTTAGCTATACCTATAAATTGCCAGACGGACATTTATCACCTGTATTCATGTTGAAAGTGAGGGCCTAGAGTATTGGCTAGAAGCTGGAGCAAAAAAAAAGATGTCGCATAGGCGCACTTACAAAGTCAGCAGTCATACAGGCTGCATGACAAAAGGTTAGCAACAATTACGAGATTGGAAAGATTTTCGCCACAAGTCCATGGTACCAGAAAGAGGACTAAAGAGGGAATGCCCTGGCCTTTTGTGGCTTTATTCACAGAAAAATTTCCTAGATGGCAAGGGGAGTACTGGAAGTATTCACAAGAGCTATGGGTATGAGAATGATAAGCTGCATCAGCAACATTTCAAGGACGAACGCTCCAAAAGGGGAATGATGTTACACCCCGCATATTTTCGTACGTGAAAGTACGCCATAAATAAATTGCAGAGGCTCGAAATGAGTGTTACATCCCGCATTTTTGTATGTTAAAGGTTTGATAGGTAAGTTAATCGACGTAAGCTCATTGAGATTATTTTGGATTTATAAGTATTTATGCTATTTTCGAACAAGGGATACGTAAAATTGTGTGAAGGGATGAGAGGGACAAATCGAAAAAATAAGTTTCATTTGAAGTTGGCAATTTGGACTAAAAAATACGGTCCAAGCTATAAATACCCCGTATTTATGGACTTAGTGTTCATACAAGGTACGACATGACCATGATAGTAGGATATATAATGTGTGTAAAAAGTGGTAAGTAGTATGTTTAAGTAATTTTGCAGTAATATTAATTATGTTCTTAATTATGTGGATAATTGATTAATTGTTGAGATAATTATGTATTAAGTGGATAAGGTGCTTTTTAGGGCTGCCAACATAGCATAAGCTAAGCCAAAGTGCAAAATATACAAAATGAGTCATAGACATTATGGATACCTTATTTAGCACGTAATGAATTCGGTCTCTTTATTTGGTAAGTATAAGACTTTTTATAAAATTAAGGCCAAATAGCATTCCTACTTCATTTAAAAGAGGAAATGACAATGTTCACAACGTGAAATGCTACAAGGTTCTCACGTGAAAATTCTCTGAAGGGATGATGCTACAACGTTCCAAAGGAAATCTCTGAAATTGCATACAAGGCCGTCCAACATCATTAAACCATCTTTCTATCTCTGGATGATGGAATTCTCTGAAGGGAATTCTTATAAACCCCTACAAGGTCCAACGTTTGAAATGCTAATCAAAGGAAAGCCCAGTACAATCTTTCTCAAAAATATTATACGGATTTTTTCCTACTTCGATCCGTCGTTACGTGTTTTCGCGATAAGAGAAATCGGTTCAGGCATGTTAAAGCCTATCCTTTCTTCTTTTTGCCCTATTGTTATACGACCACGAATGAAACGAGCAAAATGCACAACTTCCATAAATGGGACTCTATTCATAGAAGTTATTAGACAAATGCCTATTGTCCTTTGAACTCCTATATGTCTTATTATCTCTATCACTTGTTCATGGTCTCCATCGAAAACTATGTAAAGTTGATAAAATTTTATTTCATGATATTAATCAGAGGTATAATGGTCTTATGACGTTCCGAGAGATTTTATTAACGTACTTCTCATGCATTGCATTCATTTATGCATGTACGTTGACCCATGACCAGATGGCGCTATATACGCATATATGTATAGGTGTATATATATATATATATATATATATATATATATATATATATATATATATGTATGTATGTATGTATGGGATATGGAAAAAGGTTACGACGTTATATACGCACCACCACCTGACCAGCTGATATACGTTGATGATTTGCCCGCAGTGGCCGAGATGATATGATGGGATGCCCTCAGCTTGATGATACTATAAACGCATATACCCATGCATGGTATGACATTTATACACATATGCATGACATTATAAGTATTAAATGATTCACAAGGCTATTCAGACTTACATGTCGGGTCTTTTTCTCCATGTTTCTCTCATGTCTATTATTTACTGATTTTCACTCCTTACATACTCGGTACATTATTTGCACTGACGTCCTTTTTGCCTGGGGATGCTGCATTTCATGCACGCAGGTCCCGATAGACAGGTCAAGAGTCCTCCAAGTAGGTTATCAGCTCAGTGGAAGATGTTGGTGCGCTCCATTTGCTCCGGAGTTGCTTATTTGGTCAGTATGATTTGGACATGTATTATTTAGTATGGCGGGGCTCTGTCCTGACCTTTATGTTATTTATCTACTCTTAGAGGCTTGTAGACATATGTCATGTACGTAAAAGATTGTATGGCCTTGTCGCCCTATGTTCAGTGTACGAGTGGTCATTTTGGTCTTATGGACCTGTATGTCTTATGTATAAGATGGTATTAAATGTGTTTATTCTAGTTATCCTACAGCAACCTTTCCGTCTCATTCACCTATGATAGCATGATACGAAAATATATGTTATGTTGGTATTCGGTTGAGTAACCAGCTCTAGGCGTCTAGCAATATTAACCACCTTGTCAAACCTCGCACCCGATACAATCTCCCGAGTCATGATGAAACATAATCCATAGTTGAGGCCATCAATGAATCTCTTAATCCTCTCCCTCTCAGTGGGAACCAACCATACCGCGTGACTAGCCAACTCTGAAAATCTCATCTGATATTGAGTCACTAATATACCCTCCAGGCGTAGCTACTCAAACTCCCTATGCAACTCCTCTATGCGAGTCTGTGGAACAAACTTATCTAAGAAGAGAACTAAGAAATCATGCCACGTAAGTGGTGCAGCGCCGGCTGGCCTGCTCAACTCATAGGCCTCATACCATCTGTAGGGTGCCCCTATCAGCTAAAAAGTAGTAAATGAAACTCCACTGGTCTCCAAAATACCCGTCGTGCGAAGGATCCACTGGCACTTATCTATGAAATCCTAAGCATCCTCTGACTCGGCCCCACTGAACTTTGGAGTCTTAAGCCTCCCAAACCGCTCTAGTCTCTTCTGCTCCTCATCAGTCATCGGTGGGACAACCTGGGCCCGAGCTGCTACAATCGGTTGGGCTAATAGTACACCCTGTGTTTGGATTCCTTGAGCTACCTACTCTGGAGTACGGGTGGCGGGAGTCTGAGCACCTTCCCTAGCCTAAGAAGTGGCTGGTGCAGCCAGAACTGAAACTGCCTGAGCAAGGCTCGTGCATACAGTCAATATCTGGGCCAAAGCCTCCTAAAGGCCTGGAATCACAATGGGCACAACTGGTCCTACCGGCTCAACCATATCTGGTACCTGCTCCTGAGATGGAGCAACCGGTGGCTCCACAGGTGCTGCTCTAGCCGCATTACGAGATGCACCTTGGCCTCCACCGCGGCCCCAGCCTCTCGCGGCCCTAGTTGGTGGTACTGGTGGCCGTCTGCTTGATCCGGTCGCGCGTTTCCTCACCATCTGTGAGAGAATAGAATGGTCAAGTTCAAGTTTTGGAAATAACAAATCCGCACGACAAGAATACAAGAAAGTGAAGTTTCCTAACAGTTCGGTAGCCTCTTGAAGGTAAGTACAGACGTCTCTGTACCGATCCGCAAGACTCTACTAAACTTGATCATGACTAATGAGACCTAAGTAACCTAGTGCTCTGTTACCAACTTGTCACGACCCAAAATCCCAGCCTGTCATAATAGCGCCTAACACATTTACTAGGCAAGCCGAAAATCACATAACAACTAAACATTTGAATAAAACAGGTTTAATAAGCTCAATAACGGAAAATCACATAAATATCGAATAAAAGAAAACTGAAACTTTACTAGAACCATCCCAGCACCTGGTGTCAACGTGTACATGAGCACTACAACATCTCAACATAAAATAAACTCTAGTACAACTGTCTGAATAGTAGAACAGTACTGAAGAAAATAAAAGGAAGGAGAATTAAGAATCAAGGTCTACGGGCATCATAGCAGCTACCTCAAAGTCTCCGAGCAGTTACTAGCACCAAACTAGAAATCACCGCGTCCAGATATACCTGGATCTGCACACGAAGTGCAGAGTGTAGTATGAGTAAAACAGACTAATTCACTTAATAAGTATCGTAGCTAACCTCAACGAGGTAAAAGAAGCACGAATTATAAATGATGCTAGATATCACTCGTATAATTTTATCTTTTTAACAAGTACAGAACAATAAAATCAAGTCATAAAGCACAGGAAGAAGCATCTGTGTATATATGTACAGTTTCTCAAGTACTATGCTCAGCAATGTTCGGCATATAGAGATGATATGCAGTTAAATCAGGTAAATAATCACGAAAATTGCAAGTAAAAATGAAATAAAGAATCCAAACAAACTCTGTCCAGATTTCCTCAACCTTTCCAATTCCATACCAAACCACTGATCAGTTTTTCTCAATATCTGCGTGTACACCATCAAAAGAGAAATATGAGAGGGTGACCCTAGCGAGATGGATCCATATCCACATGCAAGCATGGCCAATTCAACGTGTTACTAGCCTGGCATGGTCACAGGCTCAATATCATAATTCGTCCGACGTGGTCACAAGCATAACAACACAATCCACCCGGGGTATTCACAGGCAAAACAACACAATCTGCCCGGCATGGTCATAGGCATAACAACACAATTTGCCTGGCGTGGTCACATGTATAAACATACAATCTACCCGGCATGGTCATAGGCACAACAACACAATCCGCCCAGTGTGGTCATAGGCACCTAGTCCAATCATATCACACATGAGTGAATAAACAAGAATACATATATGTGATGAATGAATAACACATCTCGTGCTCCTGGATTCGTATAAATGACATACTAAAGTATAGGCATGTGCGAAGTGTGCTATCATAGCTCAAATCGGCAATTTCTTCACACAAAAACATTTATCAAGTTCATTTAGGGACTAAAACTCTATATAGCCTCAAATATGGCTCAAATAGTTCACAAACATGTTATAAATATGCGATGCATAATATCTTAAAGCTTAACAGTCAATTCTAGGCTTATCATAGCCTAAGCATAACTCGAGCATGGATAATAACCCCCAGTGTTAGCACATGGGCTCAAAACCCCACGCATGTGTGCACTCATAGCACGTAGCTATCGCAAATAATTCGGCAACTAATGCCTCAACCAAGTTTCCATAAGATATTGTATACGGCAAAAATCAGAGGGTCCGATTTTGTGATCATTAAGGCACCTCATAAAGACTGCCCCTAGAAGGCTCGAAGTTTGGCTTGGGGTTCGACCCCGAGGGTTCCTAACATTCGACCTCGAGACAGTGCAAATCGATGATTATCATGAGAAAGCGGAAAGTTCCCAAGGCATATGATCAAAGCTGACAAAACGTGCAAGAGAAGCCCTAGTCTGTAACAAACTAGCAAATAGTTGTACCAGCTGTTTTTCTTTGTAATAAATGCATCTGCACCATGTTGAGATTTCCCCTCATATATAAAGGGGATCTTTGTCATTTTGTAAAAAGGGGAGACAACACAACACACAATATTGAATACAAGAACATTCTCTGCTCTCTAACTTAAACACATTCTCCCTTGATTCTATTATTTATTGCTTACATTTATTGTGTTCTATTAATTGTTCTTCATTTACTGCTCATTATTGATTATAAAGAGCCTTCATAAAAGCTCTCAAAGCTGTTAGTCCTTCACCGGCTGTCCATAACTTAGTATCGAGCTCGACCTCGAGGCCCCGTATAAACAAGCTCGAGGTCCCGATTCTCAGCCACTCGGTTTGCCTAAACATACTATCTTCAAGATCTTATCTTATTTTCTAGCCTCATACTTAGCATCTATTGCCTAACAACTAGCATAAAAATAAATCACGTATTTTTAGAACCACAAAATCAAATCTAATTGTTATTACCATTTTCAAGGTAAACAGTTTGGCGCCCACCGTGGGGCTAAAAATAATAGTGATTGTTTTCTGGCTGGTTAACTACATAACGCAAGTTATCGTTCACAGTTTTTCTCGTCCAAGAATCTTTGATTTCAGGTCAAAATGTCTAACTCAGTAAACGCACATGACAATAACGGTCTTGAGGACCATGGAGAGAATGGTGTAGCTGTTCCAGGTATTGGTGTACCACCACAAAACCCTGGGGACGCACCAGAGCCAATCCCTGCGGATGTGGTCTCACGAGATGCTCAACACGTCGATATAAACTCCCACACTGACAGGAGCATACGCCAAGGAGACCCCCAAGAAGCTCAGAAAACCCCAGCTCGGGAGGAACAAGAGGTTAGCCTTCACATTATTTTTGAGATGTTACAGGCACAACAGCTAGTGATTGCTCAACTACAAAGACACCAAAAAACTCCAAGCACAGCAACACCGGAGGCGGCTCCTCGAGCCGAACAAATACCAGAAAGATCAAGCAACAACGGGTCAGCAGCCGATCCCGCTATCATAAATATGCTCGAGGACCTCACGAAGTGGATTGAATCGGGCGAGAAGTAGATAGAAGCCAATCACAAAAAGGTGGAGACCTACAATTCTAAGGTCAATCAAATCCAGAGCGTGCCCCCGATCTTGAAGGGTGTAGATTCAAAGAAGTTCGTACAAAAGCCATTCCCACAATATGCTGCTCCAAAACCCATCCCAAAGAAGTTCAGAATGCCCAACCTTCCGAAATACAACGGAACCTCGGACCCCAACGAGCACGTCACCGCTTACACTTGTGTAGTGAAGGGCAACGACCTAAAGGACGACGAGATTGAGTTCGTCCTACTAAAGAAGTTCGGAGAAACACTTTCGAAGGGGGCCATGATGTGGTACCACAACCTCGCCCCGAACTCAATAGACTCATTTGCCATGCTGGTAGATTCTTTCATAAAGGCACATGTCGGTGCCATCAAGGTGGCTATAAGGAAATCCGACGTCTTCAAAATCAAACAAAGAGAAAATGAGATGTTGCGAGAGTTTGTGTCTCGCTTTCAAATGGAGCGAATGGAATTACCACCAGTCTTCGACGACTGGGCCGTACAGGCCTTCACTAAAGGTTTGAACGAGCGAAGCTCGGTAGCTTCGAAGCAGCTGAAGCAGAACTTGGTCGAATATCCCGCCGTGACCTGGTCGGATGTCCACAACCGATACCAATCGAAGATCAGGGTCGAGGACGACCAACTAGGAGCCCTCTCGGGCTCGGTATATCCTAACAGGCTTCTAGAAAAGGAGCCAACGCCAAACAAGGAAAGGTACCAACCATACACTGAAGATAGAAGAAACGCCCCAAGATGTAGCATACCCCGAAATTATCGAAGGATAGATCGAGGTCAGAACCCTCGGGTTCGACAAACACACATGACCGACAGAGGCACCCCGATCGTTCGAATACAACTTCATCATTGACGTTTGAGACATCGTCTCTGCCATCGGTAAAATCAGAGAAACCAGGTGGCCAAAACCCGTACAACCAGATCCGTCAGAAAGGAACCCCAACCTAATGTGTGAGTTTCACGGCATGCATGGTCATAGGACCAAAGACTGCAGAAAACTCTGTGAGGAAGTAGGCCGACTACTCAGCAAAGGGCACCTCCGAGAGTTCCTCAGCGACCGAGCCAAAAATCAATTTCGGGAAAGAGGCAAATAGAAAGAATGAAACAGAACAACCACAACATGTCATCCACATGATTGTCGGAGGAGTCGACTCCCACAGGAACCCATTGTCAAACGAACAAAAATATCCATCACCAGGGAAAAACGAACTCGGGGTTACATACCCGAGGACGCTCTCACATTCAGCGACGAGGACATCGAGACCCTGTCTCAACCTTATAACGACGCACTGTTAATATCTTTCCTTGTAAAAATATTTCAAGTTAAACGTGTACTTGTGGATCCAGGAAGCTCGGCCAACATCGTCAGGTCAAGGGTGGTGGAGCAGCTCGAACTGCTCGACCAGATCATGCCCGCCCCTCGAGTCCTCAACGGATTCAACATGGCGAGCAAGACAACGAAAGGAGAAATCACCCTCCCGGTCAACGTGGCCGGCACAACCCAAAATGTCAAGTTCCATGTCATCGAAGGAGACATGAGGTACAACGCCTTGCTCAGAAGGCCATGGATACACTACATGAGAGCAGTACCATCTACCCTCCATCAAATGATGAAATTTAAGATAAAGGACGGAATAAAAACCGTCTACGGAGAAAACATGCAGCGAGAGAGATGTTCGCGGTGCACGATGTGGCACCGACATCAACACCTCCAGCATCGAAGGAGCCAAAAGATAAGCAAATAGTGAAGAAGCAATAGCGAGATATATTCTCGGCTGCACCCGACTAAATGAGTAAGGGACCGTACCGCGTCCTCGGAGCAAACGGCAGGAGCTTATTGAGGCTTGAAGTGCCATCAGCACTAAGGTATAATCATTTCCCTTTTTCATTTGCATTTTACACTAACCTATGCGTAGGTATCCGATTGGAACAGTCGAAGCGATCTCCAGCTTGAAGACCTTAGGTCTCAAAGCATGCGTTGCACTCTTTTCCTTCGATCGGGTTTTATCCCAAGAAGGGTTTTACCGGCAAGGTTTTTAACGAGGCAACATCTATGTGCTACTAAGGAAAACTCAACATGTATTCAAGGCTTCTCTTCAATCAATCCCGAATACTGGGGAGCATCCTCCCCAGGAGGTCAAATCCTCCGAGAAGTCAAGATGTGCCAAAAAGGGTTTCGATAGAAAATGATGTATCGGGCCAAACGGTCAAACGAACCGTGTCCGTCTAGAATAACCGAGCCCTTAACGACGATAACATGTATACTTGTGCCAAGTAATCAAAGAATATTTTTCTTCCATCAAAACACTTTGCGCTTCAAAAAGTCTGCTACCGACCCAATGCGTAAGAGCCACTGTCGCCAGCCTACACTAAGAGGTTGTATCGACCCGATGCGTAAGAGCCACTGTCGCCAGCCTATAATAAAGGTCGTACCGACCCAACGCGTAAGAGCCAAAGGGCCAGCTTAAAATTCAATAACTTAAGGGTCAATAAGCTCGAGCCAAAATCCGGCTCGAAGACTGAGCCCGAAACAGTTAACTGAATACGCCTAAGGGCAAAGGCGTAAGAGCCACTATCGCCAACTTAAAATTAAAGGTCGTACCGACCCCATACGTAAGAGCCTACGGGCCAGCACAGTAAGCCTCAGGGCCGAATTGTAAACCTAAGGGTTTCTACTCAAAAGCCAAATCGTCTGGCCAATCACCGACGAACGTACAGATCCAAAACAAAGAAAGACAGGCACAAACAAATAGAAACTCATGAAAGGAGAAAACTGGAAGGTTTCATTATATATGCATATATGAAACGACGCAAGTCTACATTTACAAAGTTCTCTAAGAACACTGTACAAAGAATCAAAAAGAAAAAAGCCTAGTCTATTTTCCCCTCGGGGACTGCGGCCCATTGGCCTCTTCCTCATTATCTTCGCATCAAACAAAAGGAACTTGGCGTCGTATTCATCCGCCTTGGCTTGCGCTATCTCTTCCGAGAGATCGAAGCCCCTAGTACGAATCTCTTCGAGGGTTTCCCTTCGAGTTCTGCACCGAGCATACTCTTTGATCCTACTCTCCCGATCGAGAGCCCCCCCCCCAGCTCAGCTCGAGCATCGACAGCGTCTTTCAAATAGACGGCCACTTTCTTATCAGCCTTAGTTTGGATTGCTTCTGCTTCAGCTTCAGCCCGGGCATCCACAACTTCGGCCTTCATCTTCAGAAGCTCAGACTCGAGCCTTGCAATCATGTCTGTTCGAACCGAGCTGTTCTCGCGAGAATTCCGGAGTTGTACCTCGAGGTCAGAAGCCTTGGCCAAAGCATCCTTTTTAGCCGCAACCTGGGCATCCACCCGAGCCTTTAGCCCACCACACTCATGCTTGGCTTGACCAACTTCGCTCCAAAGGCACTCCAGGTCCTCTGTCTTTTTCTGCAACTGAAGTATCAAAACATTAATCTCGGAGGATAGAAGAAGAAACATGTACCCCCTCGAAACAAAAATTACCCGTTCCTCAAGATAACTTTCGTAGTTCAGACTTCGACTCGCCTCATACCGCAAGTACACCAAATCATCTTCCTTTTTATTGCAAAGAAGCCTGAGGGATTTCTACCCATCCACGGCTTTTTGCAACTTGGCCTCACGACGGAGCAGCTCAGACTTGAGCTTGTCGAAAGCCTATGGAGAAGGAAATAGATGAGAAGGTAAAATTACAAAACTAAAAAACCAATACAGTCGACCAGAACTCACCATTGAGTAAAGCCGCTGAGCCTTGTCAAAGGTTGAACGCACATCTACTGGCCTGGACCCATCGGCCCCGGTAAAACCACTCCCGATTGGAGCACGATCGCTCGATATCCCACTCAATGTAGGCAGCCCATGGCCTCGGACATCCCTCGAAGTACCTTCGACGGGATAAGAAGACGGCGGCGAAGGAGGCACCTTTTCTCTAAAGCCAAGAATCTCGGATGATGCAGGCTCATCTGATACATCTCCTCTGAGCCTCCGGGCTGGACTTGTTCCGCTATGAGCACTTCCGCCCTGCAAAGGTTCTTTTCGTTTGTTATTATTCCTCGGTCCCGAAGCCGACGACCCTTCTCCCTCTCCGAGAGGGCACGATCTTATCTCCGAAAATTCCCCAATGCCTGACGGAGTCAGTACGCATAAAAAGAAAGTGCCTTTCAAAAGAAAGCAAATCACATAGCACATACCATGGTGTTTTGCCTCCCACCTACCCTTGGATAAGTCTCGCCACTTAAGCTCATTATAAGTCGAGCAAGTCGCCAGCTTCTAAGCCCAGTCCGTCAGGTCGGGGACCTCGTACAACATCTACAGAATTGCTGCAGAAAAGGGAAGAAAAGCGCATTTGCAGGACCTGCCTCCACCATAAGCAAAACAATGAAAACACAAGTGTACCACTTACGTGTATAATTCCATTCCTCGGGAAATGGCATGAACTCCACAGGGATAATGTTAATAGTCCGTACTCGGATGAATCGGCTCATCCATCCCCGGTCCCCATCTTCTTCATCATCGACAACGAAAGGCCTGGTAGATCGGCACCGCAAGGTTAGAAGGCCTCCGTGGTGAAAGGGCCGGTATAGCCTGATAAGATGACTAAGGGTGAACTCAAGCCCTGCTTCCTCCGCAAAGAATCTCATCATCAATACTATCCTCCAAAATGACGGGTGAACCTGTGCCAGGGTAGCCCGATACTTCCGACAGAAGTCGAGCACGACCCTATCAAGGGGGCCCAACATAAAGGGGTACGTGTATACGTTCAAAAAACCCTCTGCATGATCCATGATGCTCTCTTTCGGGGAAGGTACCTACAATACTACCTTTTCCCCCCATCCGCAATCTTTCCTCACTGACTCGAGGTGCCCTTCTCCTATTAGAGAAATGAACTTCGAAGCATACTCCCAATGGCCCTAAACATCGGGAGGTTTTTCTGACGAAGGGTCCTTCCTCGAGATGAAATGTCTCGAGGTCGGCTCACCAGACACCGGCGGTATACCACCAACCAGGCAGGAACCGGAGGTGAAATTTTCCTCTCCTTGTTGAACGGATCCTAGTATAGCAACCATAACTATATTGAAACAAGAGAGGGGGGAGTGGTAACTTAAGCAAAGGTTTCAAAATTAAAAATGGTGAAAGACCTAACGCAAGGAAGAAGAACTCTATGAAGAAGGATAGCTTCTCAAAATAGCGGAATCCTCAAAAAAGGGGGAGGCAAACCTATATATAGAGCAAGCGATAACTGTCTGCCTACCTCAAAGGCCAATTAAATGCTGGCTAAGCCATTACCATTTCCAGGGAGGATATCGGCATGATCACCTTGGTCATTTCACAACCACGTCATACGATTGACGCTATCATACGATGTTTGAAGGATCAAAGACCCCCGCGTCAACCTAGCCTCGAGATAGTACCCGATCTTGAGGATTTTTGCTACCATGGCTATAGGCTCTAAGGAGCCATCGATATTACTATAAGCCTCGAGATGGTTCCCAATCTCGAGGATCTCCGTCAAGATAAAGATAGGCTCTAAGGGGCCATCAATATCGCTCTAAGCCTCGAGATGGTGCCAGATCTCGAGGATCTCTATCAAAACAAAATACAAGCTCTAAGGAGCTATTCATATAAACCTAACCTCGAGGTGGTACCCTATCTTGAGGATTTCTGCAAATGCGGGTCATTTACCCGGTTCTTTAGCCCTCGAGCTACCTGAGCCCGAGCCAGTTTTCGCTCGAGAATTACTAATTAAGCCTTAAGGCTATTTACGCTTTCAGATCAAGTTGAACGCTCTATCGGTTACTTTAGTCCGGGGGCTATCCAGGTCCAGGCGTATCCTCATCCGGGGTCTACCTATAACGCCTTAAGGCTATCTTCACTCTAAGTTCAAATCAAGTTTTTAGGCCGCCCGAGCTTGAGCAAACTCTCACTCGAGGATTGTCTGTGAAAGTCTAAAGGCTATTTTTTTCTCAGACGCTCGAGCAAATTATCCCTCGAGGACTGTTAACGAGGTTTAAAAGGGCTAAGTTTTGTTCTAAAAATCGGGGCCACATTCTCGAAGTCGCCGGCCTAAGTTTGTATTAAGTCAACACGGACTTAGTCCGAGGAACGGCAAAGGGTCTCAGAGAAAATCATGTTAACCAATCAAGAATCGAGGAAATTCCTACGCCCAGGTCCGGTATTCGAACCGATCGGTAAAGTCACGTGCTTAGATTCTTCACAAACGCAAATAAAGGGAAATCCGGCACAAATCAGAGACAAATTGAAGAAAATTGTTTGAAGGGTCCTTACACTTGATTACAAAAGCCCACGAAGGGTCCTTACATAGAAACAAAGAAACAAAAAATAACAGCTAAAAGGCTAATCTACTCTCGGAGGTACACCCTCGACGGCAATTTCTGCGAGAACCATTCCCTCAGAGATCCCATCTCGACCTTCCAAACGATTTCTTTGAGAACCTCCTCCGAAGCGAAAAAACATGAAGAAGCAAAAAACGATGAAGAAGCAGAAAAAGATGAAGAAGTGGTTGGGTGAAAAATTTTGCGAGTATGGGTCTCGCCAGCGCTACTATTGGGGAGCCACTTCTTGAGACATTGCACCGGTGTGGGATGCAACAGTAAGTAGATGACGTCGCTTCACCCAGGGGAAGGCAGAAGGAGTGAAGCGCCACACCAGGTGGAAGTAAGAGAGATGAGCAGCAGTTCACGGCCCGCATATCCTCCGATGCGGGGGTGTTATGTGAGATGAGCAGCAGTTCATGGTCCACATATCCTCTGATACGAAGATAATTTGAGATTCCTCTCTCATTATTTCGGGCCAACAACAACAACAAGCCAGTGCGATCCCACTCAGTAGGTGAAAGATCTGAGAAAGAGCCATAGCATAACCGGCGAGGACACTACCGTGTGAACTTACGATCACGAACTTTAAACATGGGAAAAAGAGTTGAAGAAGGACGAAGAAAAGAAAGGAGTTAAAGACTGTTGAAGAATGACTAAATGAAGTTTTGGTTCAAGAAAGCTTCCATTTATAGAAAGGTGGCAGCATAACCGACGGCACAATCAATGTCTTTGGGAAACGTATCGGCAGGCGCAATCAATGCTTTTTGGGAGATGGATCGGCGGCGGTAATATCGCTTTGAGAAAATAAACCGGCGCTGCATTGAATGCTTCAAGAAAAGATGTACCGATGGGACGTCTCAGTTATCACAAAAGCTTATGTCATAAGCATGACGTCATCACAAGAGGCTCGAGGAGATCAGTGTCGAAATCGTTTCTTATCATTTTAATCTAAGAAACGCGGGGACAATCTGTATACGGAAAAAATCAGAGGGTCCAATTTTGTGATCATTAAGACACCTCGTAAAGACCGCCCCCAGAAGGCTCGAAGTTCAGCTCGGGGTTCGACCGCGAGGGTTCCTAACTTTTGACCTCGAGACAGTGCAAATCGGTGATTATCATGAGAAAGTGGAAAGTTCCCAAGGCATATGATCAAAGCTGACAAAACCTGCAAGAGAAGCCCTAGTCTGTACCAAACTAGCAAATAGCTGTACCAGCTGTATTTCTTTGTAATAAATGCATCTGCACCATATTGAGATTTCCCCTCATATATAAAGGGATCCTTGTCATTTTGTAAAAAGGGGAGACAACACAACACACAATATTGAATACAAGAACATTCCCTGCTCTCACACTTAAACACATTCTCCCTTGATTCTATTATTTATTGCTTACATTTATTGTGTTCTATTAATTGTTCTTCATTTACTGCTCATTATTGATCATAAAGAGCCTTCATCAAAGCTCTCAAAGTTGTTAGTCCTTCACTGGATGTCCATAACTTAGTATCGAGCTCGACCTCGAGGCCCCGTATAAACAGGCTTGAGGCCCCGATTCTCAGCCACTCAATTTTCCTAAACATACTATCTTCAAGCTCTTATCTTATTTTCTAGCCTCATACATAGCATCTATTGCCTAACAACTAGCATAAAAATAAATCACGTATTTTTAGAACCACATGTTGGCCCAAGTTCAGATGAAGTTTTGAAGATTGACAAAATGAACTCAGTCATGAACCAAGTCCATCATGTGAGACAGACACAGTGTTGATATACTTATACATGTGACATACGTGTGAAGATAAGTCTCAAGGGTCAGCAACAATATCTTCTGAGTTTATCGAAAAGGTTGCATAGGATAAGGAGTTGAAGTCTCCTTATGTGAAGAGAACTACATCCGGATCAAGAATAAGGATTGGAGTTTGAATTGTTCTAGGACTCGAATTTGATGAAGGATCAGCAATTCGAGTTTTAATCAAACTCTGATTACTAACTCTATAAATAATAATGATTGTTCTCTTTTACAAGGTTGCACAAAACACAGAAGTGAAACTAAATTGAAGAGCAAATGAGCAAGGCTTTTTGCAAGCAATTTACGTGAGATTCAAGTGTGCGTTCCTGAAGCTACTTGGACAAGATAGAAGAACCAATTCCATTGTGTCTTTCTTTTATTCTAGTTCAATTGTAGTAGGTGTTTTAAAGTTGTACCTTTCAGCTTTCATAGAAGCAATTGTATTAGGTACTTTGAGTATTCAAGTTAGAGTTAACTTGAAAGTGTCGCAGCAGTTGAGGCTGTGTGCCACACTGGGATTAGAGTTTAATCCTTAGGTTTACAAGAGTTTTGTAAATGCAGTTTTGGCTCAGTGATTTTAGTGGAAGTTTGGGAAAATCCTACTGAGTAGTAGGTCGTGGTTTTTTCACCTTTTGAGCCAGGTGTTTTCCACGTAAAAATCTCTGTGTTCTTTATTTTATGCACTTTTAATTCCACAAACAGTCTTAGTAAGTACATCTAGAAGAACCAGGTTCTTCTAGTTCAAAAATTAGGTACCACACAAATCACCCCCCTCTTGTGTGGTATTGACGCGTAGAACATCAATTGGTATCAGAGCAGGTTATCCTTGAAGAGGCTAACACCTTAGGAGAAGATCAACAATGAGTGCACCACCTGGAAACTAGGAAGGGCAATCCACTGCCAGGCATCCACTTTTCAATGGTCAGTACTATTCTTGGTGGAAGAACAGAATGAGAGATCACATTATAGGGGAAGATTATGAACTTTGGGACATAGTCACTGATGGTCCCCTAGCAACCACTAAGAAGAATGTTGAAGGAATTGATGTGCCAAAAACAAGGGTTGATTGTACTGCTGAGGACTTGAGGAAGTGGGAGAAAAATGCTAAGGCCAAGAAGTGGCTTGTATGTGGTCTAGGACCAGACGAGTACAGTAGGATCCAAAGTTGTACAACTGCTAAGGAAATATGGGACACTCTGCAAGTGGCTCATGAAGGAACACCTCAAGTGAAAAGATCAAGAGGAACACTTCTATATTCTCAATATGAGAATTTTATTATGAAGGAAGGAGAAACTATCCAGGAGATGTATACTAGATTCACCACTTTGACAAATGAACTTGAATCTCTTGAAAGGATTATCCTTGAAGAAGACAAGGTTGAGAAGATTATGACAAGGGTTCTGCCAGTCACACGGGAAAGCAAAATCACTGCCATTCAGGAGTCCAAGAACATTGCTACCCTCAGACTGGATGAACTAATTGGAAATTTAACTGCCTATGAAATGAGGAGACAAACCATGAAGATGGATACTCCCAAAAAGGAGAGAAGTTTAGCTCTCAGAATTGCTGAAGGTGCAGATTTGGAAGATGATGAAGTGGCTATGATCACTAGGGATTTCAAGAAGTACCTGATGAGAGGAAAGGGTTCTTCAAGAGGTACAAACTTCAACAAAACAAGAGCTCCGGAGAAACAGACCAATGAGGGATGCTAAAAGTGTGGTAACACTGACCACATGATCAAAAACTGCCCTCAATGGGAAATTGAGTGGAAGAAAGAAAGAGCTAAACGAAGGAGCAGGAAGAAGGAACAAGTTCAACCAAAGAAAAACAAAGGTTCAGCCAGGGCTATGGTTGCTGCTTGGGGAGAAACCTCAGATGAAGACTCAGAAGATGAAGCTGAGGATGAGCAAGTACTAATGGCCATCGGAGAATCAGATGATGAACAAGAGGTAGGTATTCTTCATCTCAAAGACAAGATTAAATTCTTGTCTGAAGAAAGGCTGGCTGAGCTATAATAGACTTCATTGATGAGTCTGAGATAACTAATAATGAGAAGAAAGTTCTGTCTAGGGAATGTGTGATTCTAAAAGCAAAATGTAAAAGTCTAGAGTCTAGGGCAAATGAGAGTGATAACAAAAAGGCTGAGTTGAAGAACTAGGTTCTTGAACTTGACAACAGTGTCCTAGAGCTTAGGTCTGAAAACTTAAAATTGAAATTAGGAGCAGGAAAGAAGAAAGCTGATCACACATATCTCACTCTAGAAGAAAATTTGAAAAAAAAAGATGAATTATACAAGAAAGATGAATTCATTAAAGTCTTGAAAGAAGATCTAGGAAAGGTAAAACATGAACTAGACAGAACTTGCAAGTGGAACAAGGCTTCTGATGCTCTCTCCTGGCTGCAAGAGCAGCATAGCAGTAACAAAAGAGGACTTGGCTATGGGACTCAAGCTCCTAAATGGGATCCAAAAAGCAAGTACCTCACTCTTCCTGAAAATAAAATCTGCACACACTGTGGTAAGACTGGCCATTACAAATATGAATGTAATGCAAAAAAAAAGGCCAGTCAAAGAAACAAAGCTTTTGTTCAAGTAAAGCACAAGCTGCCTAGTTGGGCAAGAGAGAATCTGATTCATCCTTTTGCCCATAGAAACGGACCCAAACTAGTTTGGGTTCCTAAGACTAACCCTGATTTCCTTTTGCGGGTCCAAGTGAAAGGGAGGAGCCAAATATGGTAGATGGATAGTGGCTGCTCAAAACATATGACTGGGGACAAGGACCAGTTCCTTTCACTTGAGGACCTAAAGGGAGGTAATGTCTCCTTTGGTAATGGAAAGAAAGGTGAGATCATTGGGGTTGGAAAGGTAGGCAAAATAGATTCTCATTCCATAGAGAATGTCTACCTGATAGTTGGCTTGAAATATAGCCTAATAAGTGTGTCACAACTGTGTGACAGATGTAACCTTGTGGCTTTTACCTCCACCAAATGCTTTGTGATTAATCTTACCACTGACAAGATTGTTTTGCAGGGAAAAAGAGTTAACAATATTTACATTGTAGATTTGTCCACTCTTTCAGAAAATGAACTCACTTGTTTAAGTGTGTTGGTTAATGATCCCCTCCTGTGGCACAAAAGACTTGGTCATGTCAGTCTAAATCAGCTAAACAAATTAGTCTCCAAGGACTTGGTTATAGGGTTACCTAATATCAAGTTCAAGGAAGACAAAGTTTGTGAGGCATGTGCAAGGGGGAAGCAGGTAAGGTCATCCTTCAAATCCAAGAAAATGGTAAGTACTTCCAAGACGTTGGAACTGGTTCATATGGATCTATGTGGTCCAATGAGAACCATGAGCAGAGGTGGAAAGAAGTATGTAATGGTGCTAGTTGATGACTATTCTAGATTCACCTGGGTTTTATTTCTAACTTCCAACGATGAAGCATTTGACATGTTTTCTGCATTTGTTAGGAAAACTCAGAAACAATTAGGAAATCAACTTGCATCCATTAGGTCTGATCATGGAACTGAGTTTGAAAACTTTAAGTTTGCTGAGTTCTGTGATGAAAATGGCATAGATCACAACTTCTCTGCACCTAGGACTCCACAACAAAATGGAGTAGTTGAAAGGAAAAATAGAACTCTAGAGGATATGGCTAGAACAATTCTACTATCTAGCAAATTGCCTCACAGCTTCTGGGCAGAGGCTGTAAACACTGCATGTTACATCATAAATAGATGCATGACCAGACCTCTAGTAGAGAAGACTCCCTATGAGTTACTTAAAGGGAGAAAACCAAATATATCCCATCTTAGGGCATTTGGTTGCAAGTGCTATGTGCACAATAATGGAAAAGACTCCCTAGGAAAGTTTGATCCCAGAAGTGATGAGGGAGTATTCTTGGGATATTTTTCACATAGTAAAGCTTATAAAGTATTTAATAAAAGAACTCTATGTGTAGAAGAAAGTGTACATGTAGTATTTGATGAAACTAACATTCTTTCTGAGAGACAAGAACATGAAGATGAAGCCATTGGACTGGTCAAAGACTTGGTTGAAGCATCAGCTCAAGTCAAAGTGACACCTACAGAAGGAAAAGGTGATGGACCAGGTTCTTTCTTACAGGGCAACCTGACAGGGGGAAGAAGTCAAAGAGGAATTGAAATAAACTCCTTGAAGGAACCTGTTCATGAACATGTTCCTCATCAAATGGCTGAAACATCCAGCAAAAGCCAGTTGGTTGTAAAACCTCACAAGTATCAAAGTTCTCATCCCATTGAGAACATTCTCACTGATCCAACATCTGGAGGCCAAACCAGATCACAATTAAAGAATTTGTGTGCTTTTGATGCTTTCTTATCTATCATTGAACCTAAAAATATTGTTGAGGCTTTGCAGGATGCAGATTGGGTGAATGCAATGCAGGATGAACTAAACCAGTTTGAAAGAAGTCAAGTTTGGCACCTAGTTCCAAGACCCAAGGGCAGATCAGTCATTGGTACTAAATGGGTCTTTAGGAACAAACTGGATGAAGATGGAACTGTCACAAGGAACAAGGCAAGGTTGGTGGTCCAAGGTTACAGCCAAGAGGAAGGAATAGACTATGATGAGACATTTGCTCCAGTTGCAAGACTAAAGGCTATCAGACTTCTTATAGCCTTTGCAGCACATATGGAATTCACTCTTCATCAAATGGATGTCAAAAGTGCCTTCCTGAATGGCTACTTAAAGGAAGAAGTGTTTGTGAAACAACCCCCAGGGTTTGAAAGCAAAGAATGTCCTGAACATGTGTACAAGCTGGACAAGGCTCTCTATGGTCTCAAACAGGCACCAAGAGCATGGTATGAAAGACTGTCAAAGTTCCTACTGGAGCATGGGTACAAGAGAGGTAAAATAGATAGTACCTTATTCTTAAGGGAAAAAGGTAAGGACCTTCTTGTTGTACAAATTTATGTTGATGACATAATCTTTGGGGCCACCACTGACAAGCTAAGCAAAGATTTTGCAAAACTAATGGGAAGTGAATTTGAAATGAGCATGATGGGTGAGCTTAACTTCTTCTTAGGGTTGCAGATCAAACAAAGCCAAAATGGAACCATGATTCATCAGCAGAAGTATACAAAAGAACTAATCAAGAAGTTTAAAATGGAGGATTCTAAAGAAATAGATACACCTATAGCAACTGCCACTAAATTAGATATTGATAAACCTGGTTCATCAGTTGATCAGAAGTTGTATAGGGGTATGATTGGTTCACTCTTGTATCTTACTGCCAGTAGACCTGACATTGTTTTCAGTGTAGGGCTATGTGCTCGTTTTCAGGCAAATCCAAAAGAGTCTCACTTGACTGCTGTCAAGAGGATATTGAGATATCTGAAAGGCACTACTGAATTGTGTCTTTGGTACTAAAGGTAGTAATTTCAATCTAGTAGGATATGCTTATGCTGACTATGCAGGTTTCCTAGTGGATAGAAAAAGCACCTCAGGTATGGCACACTTCCTTGGTTCATGTCTTGTATCATGGGCTACCAAAAAGCAAAAATCAGTAGCCATGTCTACTGCTGAAGCTGAGTATGTAGCTGTAGCTTCTTATTGTGCTCAATTACTATGGATTAAACAACAATTGGTAGATTTTGGAATTGAAGTGGGATGCATACCAATATTTTGTGATAACACTAGTGCTATAAGTATGACAAAGAACCCTGTTCATCATAAAAGGACCAAGCACATAGATGTTAAACACCACTTCTTGAGAGATAATTATGAGAAAGGATTAATCTCAATAGATTCTGTGCTACTGATAAACAAATAGCTGACATCTTCACCAAAGCACTGAATAGGGAAAACTTTGAAAGGAACAGGTTGGAATTAGGGATGATTAAGATCACCTAAAAAGGAACCAGTTCAGAATACAATGAAAAAAATGAAAAAAAATCACATTTTTGGTTAGAAGTTTTGACTTTATGTAAATATCTAGACTAATTCTTACTCAGTCTCATACTCTAATCAGTATACTCCTGTGACGTGTGTTTATATTAATTCATTGATCTCTTACAAAGTTTATTCTATTCTGATATATGAGGCATAATCAAGAGAAGTTCTACTTGAAGAACCTGATTCATCAGTATATGCTCATGAGAAAAGGTCAGGTATGTTTCTATACTTTGCACAATTAAAAAAATAAATATTCCAATTATGAGCAGAAGTCCTATTCTAACCAAACTCCTATAGACATAACCATTGAGCATTGAACCAGTTTCATTCTCCTAGAATTCTAAAGAAAACGGGACTATTTTCTAAAACCAAGCGCCACCTTTTTATCACTAAAAGACCGGAGTCTTAAAGGGATAAGACTCTTGATTGACCACTGCAAAAAGACTGCTGTTACTGCACCTAATCATACTCCACTTTAAATACACTCCACATACTCTCATTCTAGTCCATAACCGTCATTAAGCCTTAAACCTCAAATCATCATCCTTCTCTCTAAAAATCTCCAAAAATCCCCAAAATTCTCCAGAAATTCTTCACCATGACTACTCCTCAAGAAAATCCAGGAACTCCCCACCAGTATCTCCTAACACAACCTCATCTGCACCTCCTAGCGATGATCCTAAACCAAGATTTCGCCGGCAGAAAATGTTGGCAAGAAAGACTGTGGCTACTGGTGCTCTGAGAACGGCTCTAAACGAAAAATTGAGAGCCAGCCGGAAAAGGAGAGCTCTGAAAAGGAATCATCTGACTCGAGTTCTGAGTCTGAAGCGTTTGTTTCTGCAAGCGATGGAGAAGAACGTGGGTCTTCTGACTCAGACAAAAATCAAGAAAACCCTAGGGAGGTAAATACATGCTATGTTTTTTCTGATGTAGTTGAGAAGGTGGACAATAGGTTTGTGTTGGTGGGTTCTGTGAGAGATGTAAATGAGGGAGAGTCTAGTAGAAAGGGAAAGAAAAAGAAAGATAACATTCTTGCTATTTGTGGAGGAATAGAGGAGAGTGGCAACAAGCCAGGGGGAAGTGAAACTGGGGAGGCTGCTGAAGGCCTTGTACACCTGAGTGAACAACAAGATGAACCTGGTTCATCTGTGGAAGAAACCTTGGCTGACATTCTAAAGAAAGTTGGGGCAAGCTATGATCCCAAGAAGCGCAAAGCTTCTTCTCAAAAGGCTTCAACCGCCTCTAAGCCAACAAAGAAGAGCAAGGTGTCATCTCCTAAGTCTACTGTCCCTTCAGTACCAAAGGTGAAAGCTACTAGAAGCAGGGTAAAGCAAAGTGAGGCTGAGTTGCAGAAAGCCTTAGAGACAAGCAAGAAAAAGAAAAAGGAAAAGCGAAAAGCTAAAGTTGTGGAAAGTTCTGTGGCTGCAGAAGAAGAGGAGGAGGAGATGGAATTGGTCCATCGGGAAAGAGGTACAACTGAGGAGGTTCCCACTCCTACACCAAAGAGATCCAAGACTTCTACCAAGAAGTCTTCAGAATCTGTATCTGTTGAACCCTCCCCGGCTAAAAGAACCAGGTCTGCAGTCAAAGGAAAACAAGTGAAAGTTCCTGAAGAATAAGAAGCATGGAGTGGAGAGGAAGAAGAAGAGGAATCTGAAAAAGAACAGGACAAATTTGTCCTTTTTGGCAGGAGAAAGATATTGAAAGGAAGAATTCTGAAAGACCTGGAGGAGCCAGGCATGAAAAGATTGGTTGATGCCCTGGATGCACAGGGGTAGAAGGACATGGTTCTTAAATTGGAGGGCAGGCTGGCAAGGAAAGAGCTGATCGAGTTTATGGCAAATGCCACTGTGGTGAATGGGGTTGTTACAAGCTTGGTGAGGGGAGTAGAGGTGCAGTTTGATGCACCTAAATTGGGCAGAATTCTAGACATACCCTTTGAGGGCTATGATGACTATACTAGGCAAAGGTGGCCTTGTCTAGATTCTCTCCCTTCTGCTCTCCAAATCACCAGAAATTTCTGTAATACCAAGTCTGCTGAAGAAGTGCCTGAGGCTAGGTTTGTGCAAAAGAGTGAGATGAAGCTTGAGCACAAAGTGCTCTTTGAGTTTGTGAACAAGTGTTTGCTGCCCAGATAGGAGAGAAAGCACACTGCAAATTATATGGACCTGGTCCTTCTGGAGTGTCTTGTGAGAGGAAAGCAGATTAACTGGCCTGCTTTCATTGTCAAGCTGCTGGATAGAGTCATCAATGGCTCCAAGGCCCATGCCACACCTTATGGGTTTATACTGACAACTGTCTTGGCCAAGTTAGATATGCCATTGAAAAGGTGGGAGATGGCCTCCAGCAAAGAGCACCTTGGAATCAAAACTCTGCAGGCTTGTGACTATCTGCTAAGTGTAACCCCAGTTGAACCTGGTTCATCTTTGAAGACTTCTGTGAACAGCAAAGTTAGGGCATTGGTTCTAGAGTGTGAAACAAAAGATGCAGAAATTGCTAGGCTCCAGGCTCGCATTGCTGAACTAGAAAGTGAAAGAAATGGCCTCAAAGTTGAGCTAGCAAAGGAAAAGGAAAAGAGTGAAGGGATGCTCCAAACAATGCTTAAACCTCTTCAATCCCAACACTCTAGTTCCTCCAAGCCCTAGAACCAGTTTAGAAACCCCCTCAGTGACCCAGATTCGGGACTTTTCTCTATTTTTCGTTCATGGTTGGATGTTTTTTTTTTTGTGGTCTATTTTGTAGAAACACCTCCTAATCAATGACAATGTGCTTTGTTTTCTCTTGTTCTATGAAACTTCTGATCTTAATAGCTAAATTTCTTGTGAAGTTTATTATTGATTAATTGAATCATGTTTTAACTTGCAGTTGCCCCAGTGGCCATGAGTAATAATTAACATCTGGGATTCATATAATATGCAACTTTTCGATGATGCCAAAAGTGGGAAGAGATATTGTGCTTTACTTTGTATTCTGATAATAAAGTGATATTTATAACCTGATTAAACCTGGTCCTTAATAATAAACTCAATTAAAGTGTGATAATTAAGCTAAGTTCCACAGGGTCTCTGATTAATAAAAGCACAGAGTTTGTCATCATCAAAAAGGGGGAATTTGTTGGCCCAAGTTCATATGAAGTTTTGAAGATTGACAAAATGAACTCAGTCATGAACCAGGTCCATCATGTGAGACAAACACAGTGTTGATATACTTATACATGTGACATACGTGTGAAGATAAGTCTCAAGGGTCAGCAACAATATCTTCTGAGTTGATCGAAAAGGTTGCATAGGATAAGGAGTTGAAGTCTCCTTATGTGAAGAGAACTACATCCGGATCAAGAATAAGGATTGGAGTTTGAATTGTTCTAGGACTCGAATTTGATGAAGGATCAGCAATTCGAGTTTCAATCAAACTATGATTACTAACTCTATAAATAATAATGATTGTTCTCTTTTACAGGGTTGCACAAAACGCAGAAGTGAAACTAAATTGAAGAGCAAAATAGCAAGGCTTTTTGCAAGAAATTTACGTGAGATTCAAGTGTGCATTCCTGAAGCTACTTGGACAAGATAGAAGAACCAATTCCATTGTGTCTTTCTTTTATTCTAGTTCA
This sequence comes from Nicotiana attenuata, assembly GCF_001879085.1. Lineage (NCBI taxonomy): Eukaryota > Viridiplantae > Streptophyta > Magnoliopsida > Solanales > Solanaceae > Nicotiana > Nicotiana attenuata. The sequence continues at coordinate 57,093,406 of NC_031989.1, forward strand.
ATTGTAGTAGGTGTTTTAAAGTTGTACCTTTCAGCTTTCATAGAAGCAATTGTATTAGGTACTTTGAGTATTCAAGTTAGAGTTAACTTGAAAGTGTCGCAGCAGTTGAGGTTGTGTGCCACACTGGGATTAGAGTTTAATCCTTAGGTTTACAAGAGTTTTGTAAATGCAGTTTTGGCTCAGTGATTTTAGTGGAAGTTTGGGAAAATCCTACTGAGTAGTAGGTCGTGGTTTTTTCACCTTTTGAGTCAGGTGTTTTCCGCGTGAAAATCTCTGTGTTCTTTATTTTATGCACTCTTAATTCCGCAAACAGTCTTAGTAAGTACATCTTGAAGAACTAGGTTCTTCTAGTGCGAAAATTAGGTACCACACAAATCACCCCCTCCCCCCTCTTGTGTGGTATTGACGTCTAGAACATCACACAAAATCAAATCTAATTGTTATTACCATTTTCAAGGTAAACAGATATTTACATCAAGCAAGCCAAATTACTCCCATAAAAAGCCCTTCCCGCGCGTATCAACCTCCGGAAGGCTCGAATCTAGCCAAAATAATGTAATACTATCAATAAAAGCTATAGGGATTGATTATAAATGATAAAGCTAAGATCTTTAACCAAAATCAAAAAGTCAACCCAAAAAGTTAATCCTAAGCCCACGCCTCGGAACCCGAAAAATTCACAAATCCCGTACATCCGTTCAAATCGACCTTCAAACCTCCTCCATTTTTCATTTTTGCAAAGTTTCCACAAAATCCCTATTTCTTCACTTTAATTCACTAATTAAATGCTAAAACAAAGATGGAATCATGAATTAGTGACAAAATCCGAGTTAAAAACACTTATTCCAATCCAAGACGTGAAAATTCCCTCCAAAATCGCCAAAAACCGAGCTCCACAACTCAACATATGAAATAATACTCTAACCCTTGATTTAGGATTTTAAACATTTTGCTGCCCAGTGATTACACATCGTAATAGGGGAAAATACTTCGCGATCGCGGAGAACAAAACTCATAAGTAACAAAACCTTCTACGCGAACGCGCTCACAAGGCCGCGAACGTGGTGACCAATCATCCAAACTTACGCGATCGAGGACAGCCTCACGCGATCGCGATGAACAACCGTCTAAAAATACCAGGCCTCTCCTTCCTTCTTCGCGAACGCGTCCATACACTCGCGTTCGCATTCCACAAAAACTCAAAACTTCGTAATCGTGTCCACAATCTCGGGAACGCACAAAACAAATGCCCAGCTGCCAGAAAAGACTCTTCGCGGTCGTGTCCCTCTTCTCGCGATCGTTAAAGAGGAAACCAGAAGCACAGATATCAGCAATCCAACAAAGTCTAAAATGAGCCCAAACTTGATCCGAAATACAGCCGAGGCCCTCGGGATCCCATCCAAACATACCAACAAGTCCTAAAACACGATACAAACTTAATTGAAACCTCAAATCACATCAAATAATATCGAAATCACAAATCACACCAAACCAACTCCGGTTGACCTCATATTGTGCTCACAAGTCATAAATGATACAATGTACCTATTCCAACTTTCGGAATCAAAATTCGAGTCTGGCAACAAAGTCAACTCTCGGTCAAACTTCTCAACCTTTCAAACCTTCAACTTTCCAACTTTCGCCAATTCAAGCCAAAACGACATGCGGACCTCCAAATCCAAATTCGGACATACGCATAAGTCCAAAATTACCATACGAAGCTATCGAAACCATCAAAATTCTATTCCGGAGACGTTTACACAAAAGTCAACATCCGATCAACTCTTTTAACTTAAGCTATCAACCTTGGGACGCGCCGAAACATCCCCAAAACCAAACTAACTACCCCGGCAAGTCATGTTACCACAAGTGAACATAGAATAAGTAATAAACAGGGAAACGGGGCTACAATACATAAGACGACCGGCTAAGTCGTGGCAGGAACTTCTCCATTAAATAAGAAAATAGAAAAAAATATTCAAGAAGAATAATTCTCCCTATTTAATTAAAAGCAGGAATGAGAGTAATTTCCATCTTTAAAATTTATTCGAAACAAGAAACAAAGCCAATATAATGGTTATAACGAGAAAATTTGAAAAACTAAAGACAGAATAGAAAAGAGTAAGTTTTAAAGAATTTTCAAAGTTCTAATTGAGCTTCCCTTCTTCAGTTGCTTTCTTCATTTGCCAAAATATGCTTTTATAACCAAACCATAACCAGTTGGATTGGTTATAGCTGCTTGTTTGGGTTGTGAAAGATTCTTTTATTCTTGGATCTGGTTATGGCCACTTTGTTGCGGTAGATAAAGTTTATACAATTCATATTTTGTCGTAACTTGCTTTCTTTTCTTGAAGTCTTATCGTTTTTGCACCAATTCTTGAAGTCGTAACATTTCCTGCACAATCAAGTTAAAAATATGAAAAAAAACATGATAATTGTTATGCTTTTACAAAGAAAGTTATACATTTAATATCAGGTAAAATGCACTTATCAGTATGGGTGCTAAAGCACCCATTGGCTTTGGCCAAATTATTTTATGTCTTGATAGAAATACTTAAAATTGATCATGAGCATCCACTATAATCAAGTTTCACTACTTTATATTTACACTAAAATCAGTGAAGCAGTCACAATCTATAAATCCTGGATCCGCCATTGTCTCCACCCAAAACCCCTCATAGTGCTTTTCTTTATCTATACTATATTAAAAGCATGAAGGTCCTTAGCAAAATATCTTTCGTCTTTTTTATCCTTTTAAAATAGAGTTTATATTGTACAAAATAGTCATTTGATTATTCCCCTAATATTTAGGAATAATCATTTAATTATTTCTCTGTTATGAAATATTATTTTGTAGTGGATGTCTATAACTTCTAAAGAAGCTACTCCCACTACTCTTCTCCATTATGTAGATAACTCCCACTACTTCTCACCATTATAGTTGTAACTCCCACACCTCCATAACCTCCCCATGATCTTTCCCCATTATCTCAATAGTTAATACCATGTTTATGATATCCCTTTGTATACCTCAATGTCATCCTATAAATACAGGATTTTGGACATCACATTGTACACACTTGAATACATGGAAGAAATAGATTCTCTTCTCTCTTTCTCTCTACATTGTTGTCTATCTTTTTATTTTATATTATAACTTTGAGCTAAGTTTTGTAACACGTTATCAGCACGAACGCCTCATTCTTCGTTAGGTTGTGGTAGGTGTTTCTTAACTTTCACGGCTTGCCTACTCATACCCTTTTGGTTGTCAGGTAACTATTTATTTATCTGTTTTCACATACAATGGTAAGAGTCTTTATGCCATTTTTGTTTACTAATCCACGAATTTTTAATTTTATGATTATGCTTAAAAACTAACATGCAAACTGTGTATTAAATTGAAACTTGCCTAACAATGAAAATCACAAAATGATGCTGCCAACGGATTTAGATCNCGGATTTCAAAGTAGCACGAATCTAATTCAAAAATTTCACCCATTGAGCACGTCTAGCATATTTTTTCACAGTAGCAGGATCACTATAACTGACGCCGTTGAGTTCACCGCCGTAGAACTCAACAGTTACACCTACTTGTTCAACACTATACTTCGATTCTGCCCTTCTAAAAGGAACATCGGCTCTAACAATTCCATCGCCATCTACCAAAACGACCGGAAATGTTTCAAAAACATATAATATTTTTTCTTAGAGTTAATATTAATAGATATAATGCATAATTTGTTTATGTTTTTTGTGTCTACAATATTAAAAGCTATGATTAGTTCTCCCCTTTATCGATGCAGATACTATAGTTTTATTTATCACTAGATGAGTTTACGCTTATATCCATTGGAAGTGATAATACTTTTAAGTCTTATGATGATTAAATACGATGATGCAAGGGTAACAAAGATGTGTTCAAGCCCACTGTACCATGCGGGTAAGACATCGTTTCTTGTCTTGATGCACCATTATAAGAGTTGGGTTTAAGTCCTAACACATGCTTTTATGTGCAAGGCATTGGGTTTGAGTCTCACTGCACCATATTGATGATATAATGATGAATAAAGAGAAATAATGTATTTTTCATGAAAAAGCATGAAGTTTGTCCCACTTGATTTGCTCCATTCTTGAAATGAATGTGATAGCGGTGCATAATAAGTCTAAATGAAGAAAAGTGGTTGACCAATGAATGTGGGCGTGCCAAAGATCAAAATAATAATAGTCATTATTATGGTAATTGTGAAAAGGAGAACAATAAGGGTTCTCAAAATAATCCTTCAAAGGTGAAGGAATTGTGTATCAATATGGTCTGTAAATATGAGGCACGCTCTGACGGTTATAGTCCATTATTTTGAAAGAATGCGACTTGTGATAAGCATTGTAAATGTAGACTCATTCCTGAAGTGAATATGAAATATATATGTGATACAAATTATGCACAAGAATATATTTATGCATGGTTGAATAAATACTACAACTCACCTCTACGGGAGGTTTGAAAGAAAGAAAGACCATGAACACTACTATGTGGTTACACGAATATGTCATTTGTCGTGTATATGTGGTGCACCAAAAATATTTTGACATGCCTCATAAAAAGTTATTAAAAGCAAAAGTAAAGCAAGAAATAAGTCTTGTCTATAATGTTTTTGATTGTGACAATGATAAGATAACTTTTTCTGTGGAGGAAAAATTCACCACTTGGATGGTGATATAAAAGATCTTGTAGTACAAAATTATTGAGAGCTTCGAAAGAGCGAATTTGTTACTACCCGAATAAATAAAATTATTCATGGCATTGTTGGTAGTAAGTCTCAAAAAGGAACTTTTTGAGTTTCAAATATATTAGCCAAAGTGGTTGGCATATTGAGACTATAAATGAAAGGAAGATTGAATATCTTCATATTACTATAATCATACTGGGTAAATATGAAAGGTTACCCAATTTTTCATCTATTTGTACTACAGATGTATAAGCATGGTGATGGAATCACATGCCATAGTAAATTAAATATTTACTGAAACAAATATTAGTTGGCACGACCGGTTGGCCATCCCGGTTCAATTATGATGAAAAAATTAATTAAGAATTCACAATGGTATATATTGAAGAAATAGAAGATTCTTCAAGAATTCTCTTGTGCTGCTTATTCTCATGATATACCAGTCAAGGTTGGGATTGTATCCCTTAAAATCTGGAACGAATAAAAGGTGATATATATATATATATATGGGCCCAGTCACCTGCCATGTGGGCCGTTTACTATTATATGATTTTAAAAGATACATTTATTGTATGGTCACATGTGCGTTTGTTGTCAACTTACAGTTTGGCTTTTGCAAGGTTGCTTGCTCAAGTTATTAGAGCACAGTTCCAGAATATAAATTATGATAATTTATTTTGATAATGCTGGTTTAAATCAAAGTTGGTTTAGCAGAAATTGTATGCTTCCAATTAAGCTAAACCATTGGTTATGAGAATAAAACTCCCAAATTGAAATTTGGTATGAGGTATATTATTTAATATACAACATCACTTGTACGCATCTAGCCAACAAGTTATGATAAATTCTCCCTATCACAATTTGTTCAGGGTCAGGAACCAAATAATTTCTATATAGAAATATGGATGTACGATATGATATAATTATCCCACCACAATACACAAAGATTGGTCCCCAAAGAAGGTTGGGGATATGTGTTGGTGATCCCAACACTTGGGGGAGAAAATGAGCAGCTGAAAAAAAAGTAATATATGGAATGAATTATTATGAGTACACTTAGATCCTCGTACAAGAAAATATGAACTTGAAGTTCAAGTGATAATTCATTTGCAAAATTATGCCAGGCGCATTTGCTAACCCAAAGCTAAATGTCATATTTCAGCTGCTAATGCTCCAAATGGAATAAAGTTCATGATAGACAGTGTCTATGGCACGCATCAAGCGTAATAGACTAATCGGTTCCAAAGATAAAATTCCTTGAAGAAGGAGAGGAGCAAATGTTCAACATGGTCATAATAAGGAGGCAAGTGCTCTATAAGATCACCATGACATAACACTTTATAAAGACCTCATGGGAGAGGCTCAGGTACCTGAAAATAATGAGATCTCGATAAGTTTTGTCTTTATTGTGTAATGATGGAAGCGATGTAAGATGATCATCGATGATATCGCTGATATAATGTAGCGCTTAATATTTTTAATGTTGACGAGGATCTTGAGCTCAATCTGTCATGGAATTTGGACAGATAAATGATTGGTCAATGAAAAATACGCAATTAAGATTGACTTCACTTGGAAAACGTGAAGTTTTGGACTGATAGTCCCAACACCTGAAAGTATAAAGTCAGTGGGGTGACACAAGATTTTACGTAAATGTCCTAACATTGATTATATGGAAACATGTTCCCTTGTGGTGGGTACAATTGCTTTCAGATTTTAGTCTGGCTATACCTGATAAATTTCATATGCGTATATAAAAATCATTGAAAGATTTAAACTGTTCTAAAGTATATTAAGGTTCCCAAGAAATTCATTAAATAAAGCTTCAGTAAATCCTTATGTGAATTAGAGCAATCATGGCGTACATGATTTATTGGTGCACTATGTATCTTGCTAGAACCACGAGTATAACAATATGCTAGCGAGATATACTTTAATTCCTATATAAAGATACTGGAATACTATTATGATTATATTGCAAAAGAAGTCCTTGATATAGATTTGTTTATTCTAACAAATATTGTCAAGATTTTGTTGGTTATGCAAATGCAGGCATTTTCCTGAAGTTCGTTCTTCAAACATTCTATTTGCATGTGAGAGTACTGCCATATTATTATTTTACAAGGCAGCTAATTGTTGATACTTATTCAAGTCATGCCAAGATAAGCAACTGATAAAGCAAGGGGCTTAACACACAACAGACGTGTGACTTGACTTTGAAGAGAAGATTCCAATAATACTGAAGATAATGTTGTTTGCTTATATCAATTGAAAGAAGGACTATCGAAGGAGACAAAATAAAGCACATTCACTTTTAAAAGTTCTTCAACAAATTTGTTCAAGTGATAATTTGACAAACTTCTTCACAAGATCTCAATATTAGAGAAGTTGTTATACAAGCTTGGAATTCGTCGTCTCCGAAGAATAAAGTGATGTTTTCATCAGGGGGAGGCAAATACACGCTGTATTCTTTTACCCTTAGCTAAGATTTTATCCCACTGGGTTTTTCTGGCGAGTTTTTAATGAGGCAGCAAATAATGCGTATTTACAAGATATGTGTACTCTTTTTCTTTCACTAAGATTTTTTCCCACGGGGTTTTTTCTTAGTAAGGTTTTAACGAAGCACATTATCAATAGACATCCAAGAGGGAGTGTTATGAAATATTATTTTGTAGTGGATGTCTATAACTTCCAAAAAAATTTACTCCCACTATGTAGATAACTCCCACTACTTCTCACCATTATAGTTGTAACTCCCACACCTCCATAACCTCCCCATAATCTCAATAGTTAATACCATGTTTATGATATCCCTTTGTATACCTCAATGTCATCCTATAAATACAGGGTTTGGACATCACATTGTACACACTTGAATATATGGAAGAAATAGACTCTCTTCTCTCTTTCTCTCTACATTATTGTCTATCTTTTTGTTTTATATTATAACTTTGAGCTAAGTTTCGTAACATTCTCTAATATTTAGAAATTGTCATTTACACTAGACTAGATTTCGACCATTTAGGTTTAGGAAGGTTTTTTTTAATAATAAAATTTTGGCATATTAATATTTTATAGAAACATATTATATTAGGTGAAAAATGAGCACTTTAAACTCCTTTTGATGCAGGAGTCTTTATTTTTAAAATAAAGATCTCTTTGTATTTGAATTATACACAAGATTTTACTTACATAAATTCATTCCTTATCTATTAATATAACATAATTCCTTCCATATTGTTTTACGTAATTCTATATCTATCTATCTATACTATACTACTATATTAAAAGCACGAAGTTTCTTAGCGAAACACTAGACAAAATAATCTTTTATCATTACCTTAATATTTAGGAATAGTCATTTAATAATTTTCCTAATAAGAAATCTTTCCATATTTGAAGTAGATTCTAAAAATTGATCTTTGAATACCACACAAATTCTCGCTTGGACAAAAATCATCCCTCTTTAGCGTGATTCTATTATTAATTTAAATATATCTCTAATCTCTCACCTTAACAAAGGCACTAAAATATAGTCATAATTCAAAACTAATTCAATAGAAATTTTATATTAATAGGAAGCTTAATATATTAAATCCAGGTTATATTCCACAATAAAATCGCCAAAGTGATCCTTGGAACAAATTAGTATTTAAAATTAAATATGTTTCAAACAACAATAGAAAATAGACCTTAACTATTAGATTAAGAGGCTTTTAGAAGCTTTGAATTAAAAATTAAAATCAGAAAAGTAGAAAAATTAAAATGGAAGAGTTTATAGATAAGCCTTTTCAACTGAAACTATATATATTTTAAGAATAAATATAACATGTTTGTATAACTATTAAATATAACATAAAATAACATGGAACGGTTTATAATACAAACATATTATATTTAATAGTAATTATATGATTTTCTAAAAAGTCATCGACTTAGTTACACACCCAACGCTCGTACCTAAGACTAGTTATATATAAATACTTTTGAGACATCATTATCTGCTTTCTAGCCAAACATCCAAAATTAAGTAAGAAACTACTTATTTTTCATTGAAACTATTATCCATCATTATCAAACACACCCGAATTCTGTGTTAAGTCAATTATAGTAATCCTGTTTAGCTCAAACCCAACGGCTTGGGTCGAATTTGGAGGGTCAAATATTTAATATTTTTATGTAAATTAAAACATCAAATTCTCATTTTCTTCAATAATAAGACTTAAATAGTGAGTTTAAGTCAAAAGTACTTTTTTGTTGAATTTGAGATGATCCATTTAATATTATACGCAAACTCAAACTAGTTTTTCATTTGAAATAAAATTATATATTACAATATAAAAACTATAAATTTTGTTGCAGTTAAAAAATCAAGCTTGTTGATACAATATGGCGAGTTCTAAAAAAGAATGGCACTTATTTATCATACTCAACTATTTATGGTATGTAACTATTTCTCCAGGACCTTCAAATTTGATTATATTGCCTTAACATGCAATTATTGTCTAACATATCTGGTGATGCTACTTATCTTCTTGGTTCGCATATGACAAAAAATATTGCCAAGATCCTAGTAATACAAGGTCAAAAGAGAAAGTAGGTGTCAATATTGGACGTTACCAAGCCAAAGTCTACATTGACACTCAACAATAATATCAATGAATGTCACGCAAATAATTGCATAAGGAAACATAAACAAGAAAATCTCAAATATTGTGGGTAATGAGACTTTTATACAATATATTTTGCTAAAAAATATAGTCGAACGGTAACGACCCGACTGGTCGTTTCGAGTATTTGCACCTTTCTCGGTAGTTTGAGGGCATGAGTATCCCCACATGATGTATTATGATTTGTGCGAATCGTCGGCTCTGGATTTTCAGTTATTCGGAATCGATTTGGAAGAATGAACTTCAACATTTAAGCTTTAAGTTGGAAGAGTTGACCAAGTTTGACTTTTTAGCATTTGACCTCGGATTGGAGTTTTGATGGTTCCGTTAGGTCCGGATGGTGATTTTGGACTCGGGCGTATGCCTAGATTTGCATTTGGATGTTTCTAGAAGGATTCGGCACTAACTGGCGAAATTAGAAATTTAAAGGTTTGAAAAGTTCATAAGTTTGACCGGAAGTTGACTTTGAGAATATCGGATTCGGATTGTAGTTCCGAAAATTGGAATAGCTTCGATATGTCATTTGGGACTTGTATGCAAAATTCGAGTTCATTCCGGGTTGATTTGATATGTTTCGGCGCGAGTTATGGAAGTTGAAAGTTCAAAGTTCATCGATTTTGATTTGAGGCGTGATTCGTCGTTTCAATGTTGCTATGTGAGATTTGACACCTTGAGTAGGTCTGTGTTATATTTTGAAACTTGTTGGTATGATTTGACGGGTTCCCGAGGGGCTCGGGTATATTTCGGACCATTGGTTGAGAGACTAGTTAAGTAATTTGGAGTTTGACCATGGTCAATATCGGGTCAAGACGACCTCTTTTCGCTGTTTTGAGGGTGTGAGCAGATCTGTAGCGTGTTTTATGATTGAAATGCATATATGCTTTGTGTTCGGGAGGTTCCAGATGAGTATCATAGTGGTTTCGAATCATTTCGGTGAAGTTTGGGTTTGCTGGTGCTGGTACTTCGCAATTGCGAACTTTTTGTTGCAATTGCGAACTCTGCATTTGCGAACATCTGGTCGCAATTGCGAACCCTGGTCACAATTGCGAACTCCGCATTGCGAACATATGATGGCAATTGCAAACTTTTGGTCGCAAATGCGACATTTGCAGCCTGCATATAGCTGAGAATTCCGAGACTTAGAGCCCATTTGGATTGGCTTGTTTTAAGTGCTTTTAAGTCAAAATAGCTTTTAAGCCATTTTGTAGTGTTTGGATAAAGTAAAAAAGTATTTTTAGGCACTGGTTTTTAAGCTAAAATGACAAAAACAAGCCAAAAGCCAAAAGCTAGAATTCCTAACTTATGGCTTAAAAGCTATTTTGGCTTAAAAGTCACTTAAAACAAGCTCATCCAAACGGGCTCTTAGCTTCATTTCGTCATATTTTGAACCCTAGCTTCGATGGGAGGCGTTTTTGTGAAGGGATTTTCATACCAAACCATTGGGTAAGTACCTCTAATCAATTCTCAGTTATATTTCATGATTATACATAAGATTTAACATCAAATTCATGAGAATTTAGGGATTTTGTCAAAGTTTTGAAAAATAAAAATTTGGGATTTGAGAGTCGAATAGGACTCAGAAAACTAATCACGTATATGGACTTGTGGGGCTATTGGTAGTCAAGACCTACCCTTGGACCCGGGTTTTGATCGGGCGGTCCCAGGGGTTGACTTTTTAAAAATTGTATAAAGATCAAAGCTTTATTAATTGAAGTTGTTTTCTCTTTCATTGTGTGATGTATTTAAGTCATCTTTGGCAAGATTGAGCCGAGCGGAGGTGAATTTGTAAAGGAAAAAGCTAAATTGCGTATTGAGTTAGCCGAATGAGGTAATTTTCTTTCCTAACTTTGTTGAGGGAATTTTTTCTACTATTTGACATTATTTTCTACATGCGGAGATGATATATATATGAGGTGACAAGCATATATGCATGTGCCAGGGTTAATCATGCTCGGGGTAGATTATGCTACGAACTGTGCCTTGTAGAATTATGTGACCTTCTTGTTTCATGTCTTACTTGACCCATAGATTCTAAGAATATAGAATTAAATTTTAGAAACCAAGACTTAGTTTATTATAACTTGATTAAATTTGACAGAATTCTGAAAAAATATTGATGTGTCTAATTCGGTCATCAATATGCTTAATCATTAATACATTGCTACGGCCGATATTCTTGATATACTAGATTCTATACTCTTGTTGTAGATCATTCATGAGTTTTGTTGAAATACTTGAATAATAAGGTTCTTGTGGGTCTATTGAACTATTGTTGGCTTGGAAAGTTGTGATTGGGATTCATTTGGAATATTCGTTTAGGTGATGACCCAAAATGTCATCTTCTGTTTTAGAATCCGATTCCGTGTTCCGAGGCCTTGAACCCTCATTTTATGTTCCGGACCCGTATTTTTTCCGGAGCCCGGTACAGGTCCGTTATGATATTTAAACCTTATTTGTGAAATTTGGTGAAAAACGAAAGTGATTTGATGTGATTCGGACCTTTGGTTGAGAAAATAGAAAGTTCGAAACTATCTTGAGAATTCCATGTGTTTTGGTGTTGAATCCATGGTTCTAGGTATTATTTTGGCGATTTGATCGCATGAGCAAGTTCGTATGATGTTTTAAGACTTGTGTGCATGTTTGGTTTGGAGCCCCAAGGGCTCGGGTGAGTTTTGGATAGGCTACTAAATGATTTTGGACTTAGAAAAATATTGTTGGTATGCTTCAGCTGTTGCAGGCCCCTGATCTTGCAATTGCGAGATCAGGCATCGCAATTGCAAGCCCTGCAGTGTCCGCTTTTGCGAGCCTTTCATCACAAATGCGACTAGAAGGCTGGGCCAGCAGAGTTCGCAAATGCGAAGGGAGTCTGGGAGGGGTATGGATCGCAAATGCGACCTTTTATTCGCATTTGCGAGGTCAGTGGTCGCAATTGCGACACTTTCCTCGCATTTACAAAGGCAGCAGGAATTGTGAAGGCTTCGCAATTGCAATAGCCCCTTCGCAATTGCGAGCTTCACATTTGCGAAGCTCGGGTCGCAAATGCGACATCTGCAGCTGTTCAAGACATAACTTAGATGGGATTTTTCATTCATTCTCCCATTTTTCAAAACCTAATCTTCAAGTGGCGATTATCCAAAGACTAGTTCTTCCCCAAATCATAGGTAAATGATTCTTAACTCATTTCTTTCAATCTATTTCATCATTTTACAAAATTTCATCCTAGAATCTAGGGTTTTTCATGGTGTAATTGGGTGTTTTTGGGTAGAACTTAGGAATTTCGAAATTTGGGGATTTAGGCCTCAATTTGAGGTCGGATTCCAAAACCAATTATATATCCGGGCTCGGAGGTGAATGGCTAATAGGATTTTTGTCCGAATTTCAAGTTTTGACCAAGCAGGCCCGGGGTCGATTTTTGACTTTTTGGGGAAAATGTTGGGAAATCTATAATTATGCATTGGAATTGGTTTCTTTAGCGTTAATTGATGTTATTAAGTTAATTATGATTAGATACGAGTGGATTGGAGGTGGAATCAAGAGGTAAAGTGGTCTTTGAGCTTTGATATACCCGTTGGCTTGAGGTAAGTGTTTGGTCTAACCTTGACTTGAGGGATTAGGGATCCCCGACTTGCTTGCTATGTGAAATACCATGTGTGTGGCGTATAGGTGTGGTGACGAGCACCTATGCGTCGCCAAATTACCTGTTTAGCATGTTCCCTTTCCCGTTTCCTAATATATATTGCTTTCCTGTCTTAATTTCTACTTGCTTATTGATGCTTCCATGTCTAATTGCTCCTTGTTAAATGTTTTTTCTCTATGGATGTTATTAATTATTCCGTAGTTTCATTATATCACACTCTTGGTTTACGTTGGTTCATTGGTGCTTCATGGTACACCTTGGTTGGTCTCGCTGTGTAGTAATAACTGATGAAGTTTCATAATTGTAGTGATCTTTCGTTGTTTTGGTTTTAGGTATAAGTGTTGTGGAGGATTTGAGTTAACTTGTAAAATACTTGTTTTTCGTTTGTGATTGGTACTGATGTGATGTTATCGGTTTGCACGCCGCAATATGAGGAATAAGAGTTGTGAGCACGTGATTTTTGCCCTAAGCAAATTATTCCAAAAGTTTCAAATAATTGATTTCTTTATTATTTTACAATTTTTGTGAATTTTTGTTAAATTTTTGTGTTAATTGGTTGCATTTTTATTCATATGAAAGTACAAAAAATATGCACTTGCATTTAGGGATCTAATTTCACAATTTTAGGTATTAATTAGTTTTAGAACAAAATTTAAAGAAAATTGCAAAAAATAGTTTCTCTGCATTTTTAATTGTTAATTGTTGCATTTATCTTTAAATAGAGTTTTAAATAATTTTAGGAGTTAAATAGTTTAATTAGGTCCTTGTTTTGTTTTAGCATTTTATAAATCCAGAAAAAATAAATAAATACTAAAATACCAAAAAATAAATAAATAAATAAATAAAATACAAAAGCAAGAAAACAAAATCAAAAGGAAATTGAGTCCTTAATAGAAGATCCAAATTTGGGCTAAATTCACCCCCAGCCTAAATCAAAGCCCCAAATCCGTCCAAACCACCCCTGTTCCCAGCCCAAACCCGCATCCTAACCTGGTCCAATTCCTTTTGTAACAAAACGACGTCGTTTTTGTTAAAATTAATCCTGGCCGTCGAGGATCTTTGATCCAACGGTTGGAAAGTGGTTTAATCTTGATATATATATGTCCAAACCCCACCCCACCCCCTATCCGGTCATCTCTCTCACACCCCTATATACACCACCACTCCGCCTCCGTTCTCCGCCGGCGGCGATTGTCCAATCAACCCCATTTTTACACCTTAGACTCCCCTTCACCTCCTCTTTCCAAATATCCAACTAATTTTCCTCGAATCCTCGCCAAACCTCTCGAATCTGGAATCGAAGAGAGGCGGTCAAAATCCTAACTCACCCAAAAATCCCAAAATTTACACCCTAAATTCCCCAGCCTCCTCCCATTCCAAAGACCAACCCTTTTCCCCTCAAACCTTAGCCAAATCTTCCGAATACCAAATCGGAGTCCAAACCCTAATTTTTCTAAAAAAAATCAAGATTCTGTGGATATTCTTGGTGCAAATTGATTTTGTTCGTTCGTTCCCTATGGGAACATACGATTAATATCAGTTTAGACCAAGAATACGAAGGTTTAAAGATTCGAGCCTCCCTTTTCTTGGTCCGATTATAGTAAGTTTTCTCTTCCTTCATTATTATTTCTTATATACCTGCTTCTTCTTTTTCTCTTGGTTTAATTTTACACGTGCCTATTTATGCAAGGTTGATTTACATCTGTTATTTAGCTTATTTTTATTTTTATTTTTATTTTTGTTTGTCTTCTGGTTTATTTGGGTCGTCCCTGTGAATCACTCAGCATTAAAGGCTGAGTTGAGTTTGTGATGATAAGGAGTCCCTGGTTCTTGTTCTTTGGGTCGATTGAACACCATTTTGATTGTGGTGTGATCATTAGGCCCAGTAATGAATTCATTTGGATCTATTCAGACCCATTGAATTGGGTCATTTGGTCCGGACTCCTGGTTGGTAGACTTAGGTAATTTTCAGGGGGTCTTGAGGGTATATTAGGTAGTTTAAGTTAGGGAATCTTGTAGTAACTGAAATAGAAGCCCCTAGAAGCTTCTAGCGTGGGGTTTGAATGTCAATTTTTGGTTTTTGGGTAGTATGACTTGAGTGACAAGCCAAGATTTTAGGGACTTTTAAGCAAAAAGCTAAATTAAAAAGGACCTAAGGGGGTAAAAAATAAATGTGCAGGGCTACCCTAATGGCTTGCTTATAAAGGCATGCTATTCTTGCCTTGCAAAAGGGGGAAGAGGTTCAGAGATCTGACTAATCAGTTACATCTGCTAAGCTAAGGCCCTCAAAATTCGGCTCGAGATTCAGCTCCTAGGCCAGGTTCTTGCTCATTTGTGGACTGGGGTGGCTTCGTTTATTTTTCGGACTGAGCAGGTGTTTAAAATAATAAGGTTCAGGCATCGGGCCTTTCAAGTTAGGTAGCAGACTTGAGCTAAGGGGGTTTTCAATAATGGAGGTCCCCTTGTTTAAGTTTGGACTTGATCTTGAGGCCCGAATTTTATTTGATTGCTTCAATAGTAATTGATTCATGGTATTAATTAATTAAGTTTTTTTTTAGAGGCAATCCTTAATAGAAAATTATAGTTTGCTCTAGGATGGCCTTTAAATAATAAGTGAGATGAGCCTCGCCAAACAAAAATGCACAAATTGCGGGGCCCTCATTAAATGCTTAGTTAAAATACTTAGAATTTGGGGTGTGCCGTTTAGCAAATTTCACGGCCTCCCGCAAAGATAATGATACATTAGTCACTTTAGGCGCGAATTTTAATAATATTACTTTCCTAAACTCGGGTGTGCATTTCATGTGACCCAAATCCAAATCCCAAAACGTTGAATAAAATGTGTCGAGGATCCGGGTGCATTTCATGTGACGTGATCCAAAAACATGTTTTAAACGACGTTCAAGTTCTTAAAAAATTTAATTTAAAGCGGTAAATAATTTCAAAATTGCACTATAGGATGACATGTTTTAAAATCAGATTTTTAGCCAATTATAATAATTTAAGCGGCCATGCTAGAACCACGAGATCTGGGGGTGCCTAACACCTTCCCTCGGGTCAACGGAATTCCTTACACAGAATTTCTGGTTCGCAGACTCCAATTGGGAAGTCGAATTTTTCCTCGATTTGGGATTCAAATTAAACAGGTGACTTGGGACACCAAAAGCCAATCATTTCCCAAGTGGCGACTCTAAAAATAAATAGATAATCCCATTTCGAATAATGTCACTTTAAATGGAAAAACTCCCTTATACATTATCCTTCGGGGTAGGTGTGTAAAAAAGGAGGTGTGACAGCTCTGGCGACTCCATTGGGGACACGAACCCAGAATTTCGATTCAGGGTTCAAGAATTCGAGCTTAGTATAATTGTTATATTTGGCTTTATCTGATTTTTCTACATATTCCATGCTATATGTGCTAAATGTTTTACTGCTTTGATATTGTCTGAATTGTATATATAAAATTGTTACGAAACCCTTCTCTTCTCATCTCCGGGGATGTGCTCACTGGTTGAGACTCTCTATTCTGTTAGTGTCAATACCTTAAAATAAGAAAGAGGCCGGACAAGTTACTGAGCCGGATGGCCTTTTGGTTCCCGGTACGTAGCCCCCTCCTCGACTCGAGTTGTCCGCTCGGGTACACAGTCTAGAACATATACTCAGGTTTTGAACCTAGAATAACTCGACCTCATGCCGGATCCCTAGTAGGACGTTTGTTTGCATCATGTGCATTTGACTTAGGGGACTCAACACATGGGTTGGGTCCGTCTAGGACACGTGACCGGAAATGAATTGACCATCCTGATGCATCTTACGTGCTACTTGCGCATTTATTTGCTCGGCTTTGCATGTTGACCGGCTTGTCTAAATAAGTGAAAATTGAGAAAATAAGCA
Source organism: Nicotiana attenuata (assembly GCF_001879085.1). Classification (NCBI taxonomy): domain Eukaryota; kingdom Viridiplantae; phylum Streptophyta; class Magnoliopsida; order Solanales; family Solanaceae; genus Nicotiana; species Nicotiana attenuata. Next base: position 57,110,334 of record NC_031989.1, read on the forward strand.
GTGTTAGGACTAAGTGAGGGTGACCATTTAAGAAAAAACCAATGCCCAAATAGTGCCGAAATGCTGCCGGATTTTTGAAAAATGAAAAAAAGAAAAAAGAAAACTATTTGAAAAAAAAAGGAAAATTGTTGTTCAAAATAGTTTTTGGCAGGTCTACCGAACTACGCGGGTCTGATTCTCACCGGATGTGAGATACGTAGGCAAACCTCATCGGCTCCGACGCCAATTTTCAAAAAAATCCAAAAATATTTTCTTTTAGTTCTTTCTTTAGAAATCTTTCCTTAGAAAATTCAAAAAAAACAAAGAAGTTGTTAAAACTAAAAAATGGTTTCCTTCTTTCTAATGTCTTTCATAAAAATCAAAATCCAAAAATACGGGTTTCCTTCATTGTAATTTTTTTTACAAAAAAAAAAAATCCAAAAAAAAAATCATAAACAAAAATCCAAAAATACTCTTTTCTTCTTTAGAAGTCTTTCTTTTGTAAACGTCAATAAAAATTTTGAAAATTTGAAGACCAAAAATATTTTTGCTTTTTTTAGAAGTACTTTTGTAAATAAATAAAAGTTCAGAAATTCAAAACATTTTTCTTAAAGAAGTCCCTCTTTCGAAAATTAAGAGGTTACATCCAAAATCCAAAAATATTTTCTTTTTTCCTTAGAAAAAGAGAAAACAAATGAAAATTCGAACAAAAAATATTTTCTTTTGCCTTAAAGCTTCATGGTCTAAGTTTTATAAAAAGAAAAAAAAAGAGTTAGTTTACTCCATTCCCAATCGGCCCGAACTACGCTGGTTTGATTCTCACCGGATGTGAGATACGTAGGCAACCCTCATCGGGTCCAACCTCCCTTTTGCAAAAATAGCCAAAAATGTCAAAATAAGGCGGGTGATGGAATTCTTGTTTTAAAATAAGCCGAATGTCCCCAAAAGGACGCCGGAAGGCTGTTTCTGCAAGAACAGCCACCCTGAGTCATTTTAAATGGTTTGCGGACACAGCCTCAAAATCTTCCTCCCAGAAGTGCTGAAAGGCCGTATCTGCAAAACCAAGTCCTTGTTTTTCTAGATAAAGAAAAGTTTGCAAAAATAGTCACTTTTTCCTTTTAGGTCAAAATAAATCAAAATCAAAATCAAAAATATTTCCCTTTCCTTTCTAAAGCATTTCTTTCAAAAAATTCAAAAAAAGAGTTAGTTTATTTACCCTATTTGCAAGAACTACGCTTGGTCTGATTCATGCGGGGTCATGATACGTAGGCAATCTCCATAGGATTCGACCGTACCCTAAAAAAAAAGAGAGAAAACACGAGGGAAGGAAATAAAAGAAAACAAGAGAGGAAAAGAAATGCAAAAAGAGAAAATAAGGAATCGAGAGAAAGATCATGGCAAAAAGAAAAGCAGAAAATGAAAAACAGAGGGAAAGGAAAAATGAGAGAAAAACAAAAATAGAAAGAAAAGCAAGAAAAACAAAGAGTGGAAATCAAAAGAAGAGAAAATAGAAAAGAAAAGCCGGGATGACGCATGCAACCAGTGCAAACATGTAGACATCCGTTTAACTGTATAGGTGCATCACACCCCAATGTGCGATTACCTATCTGTTACTTGTCTCAAACTAACCGTGTGTTGCTGTCAATCCAGCTTAGCTTTTAGAAACGGTGGTTGGTTGTGGTAAGCTGGCATCGCATCAATACTTTACCAGACCGAAAGGAAGTATGGAAATGTCTACAGAAATGACTTTGCCCGCAGTTCCCATCTCTGAGGACAGCCCCATCTCGGGGATCTCGGCATCTGAGTCTGGCACAGCCGAAGAGAACCGGATACTACGTCTCCGACTCATGGAAATGTGGGACGCCTGGACCAATGGAAGGGAGCCTCCAAGCGCCATCCCTGAATTTCCTGAACTATTCCCTAGATCTGGGGGTACCTCCAATATCCCCATCAGCCACCCTCATACTCCTTTGGGACAGCCTACCATGACTGCTCACTTCGTCGGAACACCTTCTGAGGTCCGCCCCCAGGTGTTCCCGGCAGGAGCAGCTCCTAACATCTTCACTGCTCCACCATGCTCTGCTACAACACAACCCTCACTGCCAAGGCCCGCCTTTAATCCCTCAGCTTTCACTTTCCAAAACCCTGTCTTTCCAGTGGATCCTCCTCAATATCCCACATATAATTACTCTCAGCCACCACCATTTGAGCTTACACCGGGGCAGGATAAAACTCCCAAAGCTCCTGAACAAGATGAGATGGCGAAAAGAATGAGGAGCCTTGAGCAGAGCTTGAAGAATATGCAAGGCTTAAGCGGGCAGAAAAGTGTTTCTTATACTTATTTGTTCATGTTCCCTCATGTGCACCTGCCCATGGGATTTAAAACGCCAAAGTTCGAAAAGTATGACGGGCATGGCGATCCTATTGCCCACCTCAAAAGATATTGCAACCAGCTGCGCGGGGCCGGCGGAAAAGAAGAGTTGTTGATGGCTTACTTTGGAGAAAGCTTAGTAGGCATTGCCTCAGAGTGGTATATGGATCAAGACATCTCACGTTGGCATATCTGGGACGATCTTGCTAGAGACTTTGTTCGACAATTTCAGTACAACATAGACATTGCGCCAGGCATGAACTCCTTGGCGAATCTAAAGAAGAAACCCTCAGAGAGTTTTCGAGAATATGCAATTAAGTGGCACGAACAGGCATCAAGGGTGAAGCCTCCAATGGATGAGGTGGAGATGGTCACTGTGTTCCTTCAGGCCCAGGAAGCAGACTACTTCCAGAACATGATGTCGGCCATGGGCAAGCCTTTTGCAGAGGCGATTAAAATTGGTGAAATGGTAGAAAATGGTTTGAAAACTGGCAAGATTTTGAGTCAATCGGCTATTAGAAAAACCTCCCAAGCCATCCAAGGCGGTTCTGGAGGAATGGCCAAGGGTAAACAGAAAGAAGAAATGGTTATGGCAGCATCAGGGGCAAGAAGACACTGGGCCCCTAGGCCCATCTTCTCTGAAAGAACCCCTCAACATCACTACCCTCACCATGACATGGCTTATGCTCCTCAACCGTATGCAGTCATGAATGCTCAACCCTTTGCTCGGCTGCAGCCACGTGCCAATAGAAACCAAGCTCCATTTCAAAGACATCAGCCTCCTCAGCAAAACCACTATAACCCCCATCCTCCGCGGAATAACTTTCGTCCTCCGGAACCACCCAGGAGACCAAACTTTACCCCAATTGGTGAATCTTACTCCAGTCTATTCCCGAAACTTGTCCAAATGGGTCTACTGTAGTCGGTTCCTCAGAACAGACAAAACCCGGCATCGCCTGCCTACAGAGCTGGTGTCAGGTGTGCATACCATTCAGGGGCAGAGGGCCATCATACAAATGACTGTTGGACTTTGAAACAAGCGGTGGAGAACTTAATAGAGCAAGGGAAAATTGTGCTGAGGGATGAGGATGTCCCAAATGTGACCAATAATCCGCTGCCCGCTCACAACAACGGGCCAGTAATCGGGATGATCTGTGAGGACAGAGAATTCGATCCGGCCCTAAAAGCTATAATTGCTATCACCGATGCAGAAAGAAAGCCCGAGGTGGCCCCGAAGCAAGAGAAAGGGGAAAAGAAGAGCAAAATCACCAAGTCAGAACCAGAAAAGAAAGTTGATTTGAAGAAAGGAACAAAAATATACATACCCAAGCAAGCCTATGTGGTACGGGGGACAATTAAACCATCTCGGCTGAATGAGCCAGTGGTTATTAGACGCGTACCACAGAAGCCTATGACGAACCCTGCTGCGGTACCATGGAATTATCANTGATTATCTAGTTTAGTGTTAAAATTTGATAATTGTGTAGCATTTCGTTTAGGCTATAATGATTAAGCTATCATTGGTCATGAATCAGGGAAATCCTCAATAATTGATCTATAAGAATACTGATTTTGGTTAAGTACTTTCAGGATCTGTAATCCTGTTTCAGATTTTAGTTCAAATTCATAATTCGGATGTTGTTTGAGCATGACAAAAATGATTATAAGCTTGTTTGTATGTATCCTAGACCTAAACGTATAGTTGTTAGAATCAGTATCTAATCCATATGTCCTTCAAAAGAAGCCAATTTGGTAATATGCTTTTAAATCGCCTTGTGTTGTTAATAAAATGTTTCAGTTGTTCTAAAATGGGATAATGGGCAGTTCCAGTTGTTTTCATTGATGTTTTAATCGTTTTTTTTCAAATGGCTTTAATGGTTTTAAATGTAGATCATGAGCAATTTTAGTCCTGTTAATCATTGTTGTTTGTAATTGTTTTCAATCGCTTCAGTTCTTTCAAATCCAACCCCAATTGGCACTATGGACTGGTTAATTAAAATAGGTTATCCAAGCGATTAAATGGGCCTGTCTTCAGGCCTCAAAATTATTAGACTGACTAATCAGTTACATCTGCTAAGCTAAGGCCCTCAAAATTCGGCTCGAGATTCAGCTCCTAGGCCAGGTTCTTGCTCGTTTATGGACTAGGTTGGCTTCGTTTATTTTTCGGACTGAGCAGGTGTTTAAAATAATAAGGTTCAGGCATCGGGCCTTTCAAGTTAGGTAGCAGACTTGAGCTAAGGGGGTTTTCAATAATGGAGGTCCCCTTGTTTAAGTTTGGACTTGATCTTGAGGCCCGAATTTTATTTGATTGCTTTTATAGTAATTGATTCATGGTATTAATTAATTAAGTTTTTTTTTTAGAGGCAATCCTTAATAGAAAATTATAGTTTGCTCTAGGATGGCCTTTAAATAATAAGTGAGATGAGCCTCGCCAAACAAAAATGCACAAATTGCGGGGCCCTCATTAAATGCTTAGTTAAAATACTTAGAATTTGGGGCGTGCCGTTTAGCAAATTTCACGGCCTCCCGCAAAGATATTGATACGTTAGTCACTTTTGGTGCGAATTTTAAAAATATAACTTTCCTAAACTCGGGTGTGCATTTCATGTGACCCAAATCCAAATCCCAAAACGTTGAATAAAATGTGTCGAGGATCCGGGTGCATTTCATGTGACGTGATCCAAAAACATGTTTTAAACAACGTTCAATTTCTTAAAAAATTTAATTTAAAGCGGTAAATAATTTCAAAATTGCACTATAGGATGACATATTTTAATATCAGATTTTTAGCCAATTATAATAATTTAAGCGACCGTGCTAGAACCACGGGATCTGGGGGTGCCTAGCACCTTCCCTCGGGTCAACAGAATTCCTTACACAGAATTTCTGGTTCGCAGACTCCAATTGGGAAGTCGAATTTTTCCTCGATTTGGGATTCAAATTAAACCGGTGACTTGGGACACCAAAAGCCAATCATTTCCCAAGTGGCGACTCTAAAAATAAATAGATAATCCCATTTCGAATAATGTCACTTTAAATGGAAAAACTCCCTTATACATTATCCTTCGGGGTAGGTGTGTAAAAAAGGAGGTGTGACAAGAGTGAAATGTGATTGTCTGGTAGGATCGGGTTGTACACCGCAACAAGAAGTAATAAGGGTTGACAGGTGGGATCGGGTTGTACGCCGTAACAGGAGGAATAAGGGTAATAAATTGAGGAGTAATAAGGTTAGACTGGTGGGATCGGGTTGCACGCCGCAACAAGGAATAATAAGGGTGAATGCTTATACTGTTATTGATTATATGGTGGGATCGGAATGCGCACCGCATCATTTGTTGTTTATGTATTCTTTTTCAGCTGAGGTTCATTACTGTGGTGTTGAAACTCCCTTAAGGATTGGTTATAGTAGAGTATTGGTAGAACGACTGGGTTCAATATTTATTTAATGCAAGTTCATGTCATATTCCATTCTGCATTTCCTTTCTGTCTTAGTATAAACTGTTGCAGTATATATATTGTTATGCCCCGTCATTGCCCCGTCACTACTTCGTCGAGGTTAGGCTCGGCACTTACCAGTACATGGGGTCGGTTGTACTGATACTGCACTCTGCACTTTCTGTGCAGATTTCGAAGCTGGTAGTGGCCGATCGAGAGGTCGCTTGCTGATACTGCATTAAGGAGACCCAAGGTAGTCCTGCAGGCGCCCGTAGGCCCTAGCGTCCCCCTCTATGTTTACTTCATTTCTGTTTTACTTTCTTCGAGACAGATGTATTTTTCTTTCAAACCCATGTTTTTAGTTATTCATAGAACGTTCGTGAGTTGTGACACCAGTTTCTGGGTGGTAACTGTTTCGGGTTGGTTAGTACTATAAAGGTAATTAGTTGAAAATGTTCTTCCGCTTTTATTTCTGTTGGATCAGCTTTTGTTGTCTTAATTATAAAAAATATAAAGGAAAAAGGTGATTGTATCTCTACCATTGGCTTGCCTAGCAAGTGCGATGTTAGGCGCCATCACGGTCCCGATGGTGAGAAACCCGGGTCATGGCAAGTTGGTATTAGAGCACTAGATTGCCTAGGTCTCACGATTCACGAACAAGCTTGGTAGAGTCTGAAGGATCGGTACGGAGACGTCTATGCTTATCCCCCGGAGGCTACAGAGTTAGGAACAATTTCACTTCTATCCATCTCTGTCGTGCGGTTTGATCTCTCAATGCTAATTGAACTCTCTACTTTTTTCTTTCGCAGATGGCGAGAACACGTACCGCTTTATCAGCTGATCAGCAGCCCGAGCCCCCAGTGATAGCTCCTACGCGGGGCAGAGTTTCAGCCCAGAGCTCGAGCAGCAGCACCAGCGGCGGAGCCTCAGGTAGAGTTTGATGATGAGGTTCTGGCCCAAACCGTTCCAGCGGGGCTGGCTCAGGTTCCAGAGGGGTTCATAGCTACCCCAGTACTTCAGGATGCTTTGTTCGTCTAGTGGGCCTTATGGAGAGTATTACTCAGGCCGGCATACTTTCGGTAGCACCAGACGTCTCTCGGGCTGGGGGGGGGGGAGCACAGACTCCCGCTACTCACACTCCGGAGCAGATGGATCCCCAATTTCAGACTCCAGCAGATCAGCCAGTTGGGGTAGTCCCGCCGGGTGTTGTAGCACAGACCGGCGATGGATCAGCTATGTCTTCTGAGGCCTTGTGTAGATTGGACAGGTTCACCATGCTTTTCACTACTACCTATGGCGGTACATCTTCGGAGGATCCCCAAGACTATTTGGACAGTTGCCATGAGGTTCTATGGAACATGGGGATAGTGGAGACCAATGGGGTCGACTTTGCTGCCTTTCGTCTATCAGGTTCCGCCAAGAAATGGTGGAGAAATTATTGTTTAGCCAGACCAGCTGGATCACCAGCTCTCACTTGGGACCAGTTCTCTTAGCTATTCTTGGAGAAGTATCTTCCTATCACTCAGAGAGAGGACTATCGGAGGCAGTTTGAGCGCCTTCGGCAGGGTTCTATGACTGTCACTCAGTACGAGACTAGATTTGTTGATTTGGCCAGTCATGCTCTTCTTATAATTGTCATCGAGAGAGAGAGGGTGAGGAGCTTTATTGAGGGACTTGCTCAGCCTATCAGATTGCAGATGGCTAAGGAGACAGGGAGTGAGATTTCGTTCCAGGATGCAGCCAATGTGGCGAGCTGAGTTGAGATGGTTTTAGCTCAGGGGAGTGGTCAGGGGTCTGACAAGAGACCTCGTCACACTGGTGGATTCAGTGGGACCTCATCTAGAGGTAGAGGTACTTTTGGTAGAGGCCATCATCCCAGGCCGTTTCATTCAGCACTTCAGATATCCCATGGAGCTTCAAGGAGTCGTGGTCCTTATGTACCTCCTTTAGGGCAGCCAGCTTATAGTGCACCGCCAGCCCCCATCAGAGCACCTCCTCTTCAGAGTTATTATCGTAGTCAGCCGGCCCGTCAGGGTCAGTCTCAGTTTTCTCAGCCGCAGTATTTAGATAGATGTTTTGATTGTGGTAAGTATGGGCATGTCTGGAGGACCTGTCAGAGATTAGTGGGTTTTCAGTCACAGCAGCAGAGTTCTCGTGCCATGATTCCAGCACCGCCTGCCCAGCCAACTAGAGGTAGGGGTCAGGGAGCCAGAGGTAGGGGTCAGCACGCTAGAGGTGGAGGTCAGGCTGTTAGAAGTGGAGGCCAGGCCGCTAGAGATGGAGGCCAGCCAGCAGGAGGTCGTACCAGGGACATGGTTCAGGGTGGTGGGGCCCAACCCTAATTTTATGCTTTCCCAGCTAGGCCTGAGGCTGAGTCCTCAGATGCAGTTATCACAGGTACTGTTTTGTTTGTAGTAGAGATGCTTCGGCTCTATTTGATCCAGGGTCTACATACTCCTATGTGCCTTCTTATTTTGCTTCATATTTGGTTGTGCCTCATGATTCTTTGAGTGCTCCCGTGTATGTGTCCACACCAGTAGGGGATTCTATTGTTGTAGATCGTGTCTATCGCTCGTGTGTGGTTGTTATTGGAGGACTTGAGACTAGTGTAGATCTCCTACTTCTTGATATGGCTGATTTCAATATCATTTTGGGGATGGATTGGCTGTCACCTTATCATGCTATATTCGACTGTCATGCCAAGACCGTGACCTTAGCATGGCTGGGGTTGCCTCGACTAGAGTGGAGAGGGACTCCTGGTCATTCTACCAGCAGGGTTATCTCTTATATGAAGTCTCGGTGTATGGTCGAGAAGGGGTGTTCGGCTTATTTGTCTTATGTTCGTGATTCTAGTGCTGAGGTTCCTTCTATGGATTCTGTGCCAGTTTTTCGGGAGTTTCTAGAGGTATTTCTTGCGGACCTGTCGGGGATTCCACCTGACAAGGATATTGACTTTTGGATTGATTTGGCTCCGGGCACTCAACCCATTTCTATTTTGCCGTACCGCATGGCCCCGCCAGAGTTGGAAGAATTGAAGGAACAGTTGCAAGTTTGCTTGATAAGGGCTTTATTAGACCTAGTGTCTCGCCCTGGGGTGCGCCAGTGTTGTTTGTTAAGAAAAAAGTTGGATCGATGAGGATGTGCATAGATTATCGGCAGTTGAACAAAGTCACCATCAAGAACAAGTATCCATTGCCGAGAATTGATGACTTATTTGATCAACTTCAGGGTGCCAAGGTGTTTTTGAAGATTGATTTGAGATCTGGCTACCATAAGTTGAGGATTAGGGCATTCGATGTCCCTCAGACAACTTTTCGCACTCGATACGGGCATTATGAGTTTCTAGTGATGTCATTTGGGTTGACAAATGCCCCAACAGCATTTATGGATTTGATGAACCGGGTGTTGAAGCCCTATCTAGATTCCTTTGTGATCATTTTCATTGATGATATCTTGATCTACTCCCGCAACCGAGAGGAGCATGATCAACATCTTTGGATCGTTCTCTAGACTTTGAGAGACAACCAGTTATATGCTAAGTTTTCGAAATGTGAATTTTGGTTGAGCTCGGTTGCTTTCTTGGGTCACGTTGTATTAGCGGAGGGTATTCAGGTAGTTCCTAAGAAGATTAAGGCAATCAAGGACTGGCCTAGACCCACATCAGCTACATGGATCCGGAGTTTCTTGGGTTTGGAGGGTTATTACCGTCGGTTTGTGGAGGGTTTTTAATCCATAGCAGCCCCAATGACCAGGTTGACCAAGAAGGGTGCCCCGTTCAGGTGGTCGTACGAGTGTGAGGCGAGCTTTCAGAAGCTCAAGACAGCTTTGACTACGGCGCCGGTGTTGGTGTTGCCTACAGGTTCAGGGCCATATATAGTATATTGTAACGCATCTCGTATACTTGGTGCGGTGTTGATGCAGAATGGCAAGGTTATTACATATGCTTCGAGGCAGTTGAAGATTCACGAGAAGAATTATCCAGTTCATGACTTGGAGCTAGCAGCCATTGTTCATGCGCTGAAGATTTGGAGGCATTATTTATATGGCATGTCATGTGAGGTGTTCACAAATCATAAGAGTTTGCAGTATTTGTTCAAGCAGAAAGAGCTCAATTTGAGGCAGAGAAGGTGGTTGGAGCTATTGAAAGACTATGTATCACCATCTTATATCATCCCGAGAAGGCCAATGTGGTGGCCGATGCTTTGAGTAGGAAGTCGGCTAGTATGGGTAGCCTTGCGTATATTCTAGTCAGTGAGAGACCGCTTGTTTTGGATGTTCAGGCTTTGGCCAATCAGTTTGTGAGGTTGGATGTTTTTTAGCCCAGTCGTGTTCTAGATTGTACAGTCTCTCGTCCTTCATTATTTGAGCGTATCAGAGATCGGCAGTATGATGATCCTCATTTGCTTGTCCTTAGGGACAAAGTACGGCACAGAGATGCCAAACAAGTTACAGTTGGAGATGATGGAGTTTTGAGGATGCAGGGTCGAGTTTGTGTGCCTAATGTGGATGGACTTCGTGAGTTGATTCTAGAGGAGGCCCATAGTTCCGGTATTCTATTCATCCGGGCGCTGCCAAGATGTATCAGGACTTACGGCAGCATTATTGGTGGAGGAGGATGAAGAAGGATATTATTGCATATGTAGCGCAGTGTTTGAATTGTTAGCAGGTAAAGTACGAGCATCAGAAACCTGGTGGTTTGCTTCAGAAGATTGATATTCCTGAGTGGAAGTGGGAGCGTATCACTATGGATTTCTTTGTTGGACTCCACGGACTCAGAGGAAGTTCGATGCAGTATGGGTTATTGTGGATAGGCTGACTAAGTCAGCGCATTTCATTCTTGTGGCAGTTTCCTATTCTTCAGAGCGGTTGGCTGAGGTCTATATCTGGGAGATCATTCATCTTCATGGTGTGCCCGTACTTATCATTTCTGACCAAGGTACGGAGTTTACCTCGCATTTCTGGAGGGCAGTGCAGCGTGAGGTGGGTACGCGGGTCGATTTGAGCACATCATTTTATCCTCAGACGGACGGACAGTCCGAGCGTATGCTTCAGCTGTTGTAGGCCCCTGATCTCCCAATTGCGAGATTAGGCATCGCAATTGCGAGCCCTGCGGGGTCCGCTTTTGCAAGCCTTTCACCACAAATGCGATTAGAAGGTTGGGCCAGCAGAGTTCGCAAATGCGAACAAACCTCCGCAAATGCGAAGGGAGTCTAGGAGGGGTATGGATCGCAAATGCGACCTTTTGTTCGCATTTGTGAGGTCAGTGGTCGCAATTGCGACACTTTCCTCGCATTTGCGAAGGCAGCAAGAATTGTGAAGGCTTCGCAATTGCGAAGCGCGAAGCTTAGGTCGCAAATACGACATCTGCAGTTGTTCAAGGCATAACTTAGACGGGATTTTTCATTCATTCTCCCATTTTTTAAAACCTAAACTTCAAGAGGCGATTTTCCAAAGACTATTTCTTCCCCAAATCATAGCTAAATGATTCTTAACTCATTTCTTTCAATCTATTTCATCATTTTACAAGATTCCATCCTAGAATCTAGGGTTTTTCATGGTGGAATTGGGTGTTCTTGGGTAGAACTTAGTAATTTCGAAATTTGGGGATTTAGGCCTCAATTTGAGGTCGGATTCCAAAACCAATTATATATCCGGGCTCGGAGGTGAATGGCTAATAGGATTTAGCGTTAATTGATGTTATTAAGTTAATTATGATTTGATACGAGTGGATTGGAGGTGGAATCGAGAGGTAAAGCGGTCTTTGAGCTTTGATATACCCGTTGGCTTGAGGTAAGTGTTTGGTCTAACATTTACTCGAGGGATTAGGGATCCCCGACTTTCTTGCTATGTGAAATACCATGTGTGTGGCGTATAGGTGTGGTGACGAGCACCTATGCGACGCCAAATTACCTATTTAGCCTGTTCCCTTTCCCGTTTCATAATATATATTGCTTTTCTGTCTTAATTGCTACTTGCTTATTGATGCTTCCATGTCTAATTGCTTCTTGTTAATTGTTGTTTCTCTATTGATGTTATTAATTGTTCCGTAGTTTCATTATATCACACTGTTGGCTTACGTTAGTTCATTGGTGTTTCATGGTACACATTGGTTGGTCTCCCTGTGTAGTAATAACTGATGAAGTTTCATAATTGTAGTGATCTTTCGTTGTTTTGGTTTGAGGTATAAGTGTTGTGGAGGATTTGAGTTAACTTGTGAAATACTTGTTTTTCGTTTGTGATTGGTACTGATGTGATGTTATCGGGTTGCACACCGCAACAGGAGGAATAAGGGTGAAATGTGATTATCTAGTGGGATCGGGTTGCACGCCGCAACAAGAAGTAATAAGGGTGGACAGGTGTGATCGGGTTGCACGTTGCAACAAGGAGTAATAATGGTGAATTCTTATACTGTTATTGATTATACGGTGGGATCGGAATGCGCGCCGCATCATTTGTTGTTTATGTATTCTTTTTCTGCTGAGGGTCATTATTGTGGTGTTGAAACTCCCTTAAGGATTGGTTATAGCTGAGTATATTTAATGCAAGTTATTGTTATATTCCATTCTGCATTTCCTTTCTGTCTTTGTATAAACTGTTGCAGTATATATATTGGTATGCCCCGCCGTAGCCCCGTCACTTCTTCGTCGAGGTTAGGCTCAGCACTTACCAGTACATGGGGTCGGTTGTACTGATACTGCACTCTGCACTTTCTGTGCAGATTTCAGAGCTGGTAGTGGCTGATCGAGAGGTCGGTTGCTAATACTGCATTCAAGAGACCCAAGGTAGTCCTGCAGGCGTCCGTGGGCCCTAGCGTCCCCTTCTATGTTTACTTCATTTCTGTTTTACTTTCTTCGAGACAGATGTATTTTTCATTCAAGCCCATGTTTTTAGTTATTCATAGAACGTTCATAAGTTATGACACCAGTTTGTGGGAGGTAACTGTTTCGGGTTGGTTAATAGAATAAGGGTAATTAGTTGAAAATGTTCTTCCGCTTTTATTTCTGTAGGATCAGCTTCTGTTATCTTAATTATGAAAAATATAAAGGAAAAAGGTGATTATATCTCTAACGTTGGCTTGCCTAGCGAGTGCGATATTAGGCGCCATCACGGTCCCGACGGTGGGAAATTTGGGTCGTGACAATTTAAACACTCTCCTTGATGTTATTTATGCTTCCTACCTTGTTTGCCATTGATATACATATGCTTGGTAAGGAAGAGTGCAAAGCACAAAAGGTGATGTCGAGCCATATTATGAGAGTGTAAAGCACAAAGGGTGATGTCGTGCCTGTTATAAGAGTGTAAAGCACGAAGGGTGATGTCGTGCCACGTTATGTGAGTGTAAAGCACGAAGGGTGATGCCGTGCCATTATTATTTGAGAGTAAAAGCACGAAGGGTGATGTCGTGCCATGTTATGTGAGTGTAAAACACGAAGGGTGATGCCGTGTCATTTCATTTATATTATCATGCTTATGTATTATCTTGACTTCATGGCACGATGGGTGTTTCCGTGCAGGAAAGGACGAGGGACATGCATTATATTGTGATATCTTTTCCTTGTGTATACGTTCATGCCTTTACATTGAGTTTCTATTGTCGTACTTATAGTTCTTATGTGACTTGTTGTTATTGCCCTGTCCTTGTCCTCTATCTTAATTGTTGTTATGTTGCTCATGCCTTCTACTTGCTAAACTTGCAAACACCATGCCTACTTCATGTTGTTATAATTACATCCATGTCGTATCTATTTTGTTGCACTATAGTACAAGTCTTCTACCATGTTAGTCAATCATGCCTCTACTTGTTAACTTATAAAGATCATGTGTTCCCTTCTTATTTGTTATATCTATATCTAGGCCTTCCACCATGCTAGTTAGTTGAAGTTTATATTCCTTTTTCCTAATTGTTGTCATTACTCCCATGCCTTCCGCCTAGTCTATTACTGTTGCCCATATGTATATCCTCGTTCATTATTGCTACTTGCGTATTTCATACGTTGTCATTATTGTTATCGGCATTTTTGCCATCCGGTTGGTACTGTTATACGCATATTTGGTCAGGATGAGATCAATGCACGAAGGGTGTTGCCGTGCCATTGACTTGATATCTGAGTACATTCCTCATGCTTTGAAAGTTATGGAGTGACTATCGCGGTTTACTGGTTTTCTCTCTACGGAAAAGATTGGTCGAGATATTGGAAAATTATAAATTTTGATCTCTTCTAGTACTCAATTATTGCTTTGTATATTCGCTTCGTGTACTATTTTCTGTTATATCGTAGTATTGTTCTATTGCTAGTTTATGGTACTGGATTTATCACTAAGGATCTTTTATCTAATAAGCCTCATCACTACTTCGACGAGGTTAGGCAAGATACTTACTTGGTACATGGGGTCTGTTGTACTCATACTACACTTCTGCACCTTGCGTGCAGATTTTGGAGTGGAGTTGCTAGTGATGTCGGGAGCTGACTTTGAAGATGTCCGTGTGTTCCGGAACATAGCTACCACTTGTCCTTGGTAGCTTTAGATATTGCTAATATGTTTATGAAACTTTCGAATAGATCGTGTATTTATTTGTACCAGCTTGTAAATTTCGAATTCTTAGAAGCTCACGATTCGTACTACCAGTCCTTGAGTTAATATGTAAATGTTCAGATAATTCTTCACCGTTTTCCTATAAATCTCATTTGGAATGTATTGACTGTTAGTTGGCTTACCTAGAGGGTCGGGTTTGGTGCCATCACGACTAGTGATTTTTGGGTCGTGACAAATTGGTATCAGAGCACTAGGTTCGTAGGTTCTACGAGTCATGAGCAAGTGTCTAGTAGAGTCTTGCGGATTGGCATGATGACGTCCATACCTATCTTCGGGAGGCCACAGGGCTCTTAGGAAAATTTCTCTTTCTTCTTTCCTTATCGTGCGGCCTTGTTTCAGCTTGAAATCTATGGCTTTGACTCTTCCCAATCGCTCATATTTGAAGTTGTGCACTCAGTATTGACGATTTGTGATGCTGCGGATGGATTACGATGGGCGATGGATGCTTGATTATCATCGTGATATGTTGTCTATCCGTAGGAGAAGATGCAGTGTTAAATGTTCCAGTCGTTCATTTATGGTACGAGGCGGCTTCTTATATCTGGTACCAAGCTTTGTCACGCCCCAAACCTGGGCCTGGACGTAACACGGCACTCGGTGCCTAACTACATGTGACCGAGCGAACCAATTGGCTGGCTGAATCAACATGTGATATCATAACATACTGAATGTAGAAGATAAACTAACACATGCTGATATACTGAAAGTCTGGATGATATAAATCAAAGTGCAGAAATACTAAAAACAAGTCTGAAACATATATGTAGCCAACATAGCTTTACATGAAAAGACTGAGACTCTGTCTAACTGTTACTCTAGTCTATGAAGCCTCTAATTTATATTGAAAACACTGACTGTCTGAAAATACTGAAGACTGTAGTAATGATAATGCCCCGAAAGAACTGGGGATCACCAAATAGCTGGAACGAGAATCCTAGCGCTCTGAATCATCAACCTGTAAACCATTACCTGCATCGTGAGGTGCAGGCCCCAAGCAAAAGGGACGTCAGTACATTTGAATTGCACTGGTATGTAAAGCAACTGAAAGAAAGAATTATAAATGATGAAATTGAAACTAAGATGATAACTGAGTATTGATAATTGGTACTGAAATGATACTATTGAAATAGAAACTGAAATGATAACTGATAGCTGATAACTGAACTGATAGTTGATAACTGAACTGATAACTGGTAACTGAAATGATAACTGATAATTGAAATGATAAAGGAAGTAAGGATATTAATACTCCCCCTTCTGAATGATGAACAACCTGTTTATCTGAATACTAAATTGCAGCCTCAGGCCCAATATATATATGTGCACAACTGCGGCCTCAGGCCCAATATATATATGTGCACAACTACGGCCTCGGGCCCAAGTATACATATACATAACTGCGACCTCAGGTCCAAAATGCATAAAGCATAAACTGCAGCCTCAGGCCCAAATACAGGTGTTCAACATTCAGGAACTGAGAATCAAATTGCAATACATGATAGTGAAATACTGAATCACACTGAGTTACATGATACTGGAATACTGGATCACACTGAGTTACATAATACTGGAATGTTGAATAGGACTAGACTGAGACATGTATTCTTGAATTGATTATGAACACTGAAACTTCAACTATTTATGGCATACTGAGTAATCTATACTAAGACTCGGGGGCATCAAACCCAAGTCTATATTGATTACGCACTGAGCTCACCACGTTCAGAATGAAAGTGGTAAACGAGTTATGAAGCTAGAGAATAGAAGTTCTGCAACTATTCAAGGAACTAGGCTTAACTAAATTTCTGAGGTAATTGGTAACGTCGTAAAAGAAACGTAGTGTAGGGAGAATCATTAAAATTCCCAAACATAGAGAGTTAGCCTCACATACCTTAACTTCCTGCTCTTGAGCGTAATACAACATTCGCCAACCCTTTCAACTTTAATCTATATCAATACAAGTCAAAGGTATTCCATATTAGCAATAATTCTCATGTTTTGGTCACTTAAGCATTTTCTCAAACACTTGGTAACATAAAGCTTCATAGTCCTTATTAATGGTGTCTCTACACCCAATAGCCCATTCTCTTGCTCCTAGATAAATTCTAAAGTCTCAAATTGTTATAATCAACATCATTCTTTATCACCCATAAGGTAAACAACACCCTTAACCAATAATCAACAATCAACACCCCAAACCTATAATTGTTGATGCTTTTCTATCAAACCCATCAACTCATATCTCATGAACTTGTAGTCTACAACCATTAATCTAGCGATATAATCAATTAAAGGGTGAAGATATTACCTTCTTGACGTTCAATCTTCTTGAATTCGAGTTCTAGGGTTCCTTCTCTCAAAGATGATGTCCCAATCGAATATCTAATGATATGGAGGGTTTACCTATGTTAATAAAATGTTGGGAAATTAAAATTAACTTAGAATCACCATTAGAACTTACCTTGGGTGGTGGAGGGACCCTTAAGGAGTTAGGTTTTCGAGAGCTCCCCTTTCAAGAGCAAGTTTTTGTGTTTTTGGGATTGTGGGGGACGAAGTAGGGCTTTAAAATGACCCTCCATGAGCGCGCCCGCGCACCTGTAGATCTGACCGCGCAAAATGGAAGTAACACTGCCTCAAAAGAAGCGCGGCCGCGCTCGGGGCGCGCTCAGGGCGCGCATATCGCATACTGTTCTGTAAAGCATGCATAACTTTTTGCACAGAGCTCCATTTGGGCTCCGCAATATATTGTTGGAAAGCTCATAAAACATTCATGCTTTGAGTTTTCCCAAATTCCTTACACATTTTTACTAAACCCTGCTGGAAGACAGACCTTCTGCAAACTTAGTCGATTTTGTCAAATCTTATGCACCTCACTCTCCGTCTTGATTCTAAACCAACTATTTTTACCCATACTCATCCAGCTAGGACTTCATATGTCTGAAATGTAACCTTACTACTCCTTTAACTCATTCATACCTAAGCCGAATTTATGGGGTGTTATATTATTATTAAGACTTGTTGGTGGGGCTGCTTATATTAGCTGAGATGAGGTTTATAGACCTGAGATTTGCACTATCGTATCGAGATAAGGAATGTTTGGAAGAATGATACCATGTTTCTGTGGAAGATTTGGGCAATGGCCTGGTCGGACGAGTCAGCTTCTTGGTTTATTGATCAGATGAGTGGTTAAGAGATTATGCGTGTTTCTTTCATCATCGGCAGTGTATGAAGGTTTTGAACGAGGTTCTAATCGAAATGAGGTTTACTACCGGTGGCGAATTTGTTTTTGGGCAGCCATGGTGGTCGACAGTTACTACTGTGAGTATCTGAGTGATGGGGTATATCATGTTATTACATCTTGGGTTATGATTATTACTTAATACAACTAGCTCAGACATATACAGTCTGTAGATGTGAGATTGGGGTCTGGTAATGAATTCTGGATGTTAGAGATTGGGTTCTAATGTTTAAGGACCAAGGTTGAAGTAAGGATCTCTAGCTATGTTGTGTTGGCAGGCTTATACGGAGCAGGGTGACGTGGGATCACCCCCGGGTATGTGCATCGTAAGGTTACACCGTGATTTGATGGCCTTGGAATGACTCTTGGCACGTTCGAGGACGAACGTATGTTTAAGTGGGGGAGGATGTAACCACCCGACTAGTCGTTTTGAGCATTTGCACTTTTCTCGGTAGTTTGAGGGCACGAATATCCCCACATGATGTATTATGACTTGTGTGAATCGTCGGCTCTAGTTTTCAAGTTATTCGGAATCGATTTGGAAGAATCATAAAGTTTGACTTTTTAGAATTTAACCTCGGATTGCAGTTTGGATGGTTCTGTTAGGTCCAGATAGTGATTTTGGACTTAGGCGTATGCCTGGATTTGCATTTGGATGTTTCTAGAAGGATATTGGCAGAAGTTGTAAATTTAAAGTTTTGTAAACTTCATAAGTTGGACCGGAAGTTGACTTTAAGGATATCGAATTCGGATTGTAGTTCCGGGAATTGGAATAGCTTCGATATATCATTTTGGACTGGTATGAAAAATTTGAGTTCATTCGGGGTTGATTTGATATGTTTCGGCGCGAGTTGTGGAAGTTGAAAGTTCAAAGTTCATCGATATTAATTTGAGGCGCAATTCGTCGTTTCGATGTTAATATGTGAGATTTGATGCCTTGAGTAGGTCCGTGTTATATTTTGGGACTTGTTGGTATGATTTTACGGGTTCCCGAGGGGCTCGGGTGTATTTTGTATCATTGGTTGAGAGACTAGTTAAGTTAAGTAATTTGGAGTTTGATCATGGTCAATATCAGGTCAAGACGACCTCTTTTCGGTGTTTTGAGGGTGCAAGCAGATCTGTAGCGTGTTTTATGATTGAAATACATATATGGTTTGTGTTCGGGAGGTTCCGGATGAGTTTCAGGGTGGTTTCGGATCATTTCAGTGAAGTTTGGGTTTGCTGGTGCTGGTACTTCGCAATTGCGAACTTTTTGTTGCAATTGCGAACCTTGGCCGCAATTGCGCACATTTGGTTGCAATTGCGAACTCCAAAATTGCGAACATGTGGTCGCAATTGCGAACTTTGGGTCACAAATACGACATCTGCAGCCTGCATATAGCTGAGAATTCCGAGACTTAGCTTCATTTTGTCATATGTGAACCATAGCTTCGATGGGAGGCGATTTTGTGAAGGGATTTTCATACCAAACCATTGGGTAAGTACCTCTAATCAATTCTCAATTATATTTCATGACTATACATAAGATTTAACATCAAATTCATGAGAATCAAGGGAAAAATTTAGGAATTTTGTCAAAGTTTTGAAAAATTAAAATTTGGGATTTGAGAGTCGAATAAGACTCGAATTTGAAAACTAATCACGTATATGGACTTGTAGGGATATGGTTAGTCAAGACCTACCCTTGGACTCGGGTTTTGATCGTGCGGGCCCGGGGGTTGACTTTTATTGACTTTTTAGCAATTGTCTAAAGATCACATATTTATTAATTGAAATTATTTTCTCTTGCATTGTGTGATATATTTAAGTCGTCTTTGGCTAGATTGAGCCGAGCAGAGGTAAATTTGTGAAGGAAAAAGCTAAATTGAGTATTGAGTTTAGCCGAATTGAGGTAAGTGTCTTGCCTAACTTTGTTGGGGGAATTTTTTCGACTATTTAACATCATTTGCTACATGCGGGGGTGATACATATATGAGGTGACGAGCATATTATGATGACCCAAAGGGATCATCTTTTGTTTTAGAATCCGATTCCGTGTTTCGAGGCCTTAAAAACCTCCATTTATCTCTCCTCGATTTGCATGCGCAGCCCGGGCGCGTATCCGGGAAGCTTTTGTGTGAAATTTAAGAAAAGATAATTTTTGGCTTAAAAAGATGATTTTAGTTGACTTCGGTCAATATTTTGGGTAAACAAACCCGGACCCGTGTTCCGACGGTCCCGGAGGATCCGTAGTAAAATATGGAACTTGGGCGTATGCCCGAAATTGAATTCCGAGGTCCCTAGCCCGAGAAATGTATTTTTGAAGAAAATTGTTGTTAACTGAAAAATATAATAGTTTTTGGAAATTGAAAAATGATTGATATTATTGGTATCGGGCCCGTATTTTATTTTTGGATCCCGGTACAGGTCCGTTATGATATTTATACCCTATCTGTGAAATTTGGTGGAAAACGGAAGTAATTTGACGTGATTCGGACCTTTGGTTAAGAAAATAGAAAGTTTGAACTATCTTGAAAATTTCATGCGTTTTGGTGTTAAATTCATAGTTCTAGGTGTTATTTGGCGATTTGATCGCATGAGCAAGTTCGTATGATGTTTTAAGACTTGTGTGCATGTTTGGTTTGGAGCCCCGAGGGCTTAGGTGAGTTTTGGATAGGCTACGGAATGATTTTGGACTTAGGAAATAGTTGCTGGTATGCTTCAGCTGTTTGCGAGATCAGGCATCGCAATTGCGAACCCTGCAAGGTCCGCTTTTGCGAGCCCTTCATCGCAAATGCGATTAGAAGGCTAGGACAACAGAGTTCGCAAATGCGAACGAACCTTCGCAAATGCGAAGTAGTCTGGGAAGGGGGAATCATTGCAATTGCGACCAAAGGTTCGCAATTGTGATAGTAGCAGAAATGCGGCAAGTTCGCATTTGCGATGCCTGTCTCGCATTTGCGAGCTTCACAATTGCGAAGCTCTGGTCGCAAATGCGACATCTGCAACTGTGCAAAAAGGGACTTGGACGGAATTTTTCATTCATTCTCCCATTTTTCAAAACCTAAACTTCAAGAGGCGATTTTCCCAAAGCAAGTTCTTCCCCAAATCATAGGTATATGATTCTTAACTTATTTATTTCAATCTATTTCAGCT
The DNA here is from genome assembly GCF_001879085.1 of Nicotiana attenuata. NCBI lineage: Eukaryota > Viridiplantae > Streptophyta > Magnoliopsida > Solanales > Solanaceae > Nicotiana > Nicotiana attenuata. The sequence goes on from NC_031989.1 coordinate 57,131,087, forward strand.
TTTTACAAGATTTCATTTTAGAATCTAGGGTTTTTCATGGTGGAATTGGGTATTTTGGGTAGAACCTAGGAATTTCAAAATTTGGGGATTTGGACCTCAATTTGAGGTCGGATTCCAAAACCAATTGTATATCCGGGCTCGGGGGTGAATGGGTAATCGGGTTTTTGTTCGAATTTCGAGTTTTGACCAAGCGGGCCCGGGGTCGATTTTTGACTCTTTGGGAAAAATGTTGGGAAATCTATAATTTTGCATTAGACTTGGTTTCTTTAGCGTTTATTGATGTTATAAAGTTAAATATGGCTAGATACGAGTGGATTGGTGGTGGAATCGAGAGTTAAAGCGGTGGTTGAGCTGTGAATTACCCGTTGGCTTTAGGTAAGTGTTTGGTCTAACTTTGACTTGAGGGATTAGGGATCCCGACTTGCTTGCTATGTGAGATACCATGTGTGTGGCGTATAGGTGTGGTGACGAGCACCTGTGTGTCCCAAAATTACTTGTTTATCCTGTTCCCTTGCCCCGTTTCCCTATATTTTGCTCTCCTGTTTTACTTTCTACTTGCTTATTTATGCTTCCATGTCTAATTGCTTCTTGTTTAATGTTGTTTCTCTATTGGTGTTGTTAATTGTTCCATTGTTCCATTATATTACACTGTTGGTTTATGTTGGTTTATTGGTGCTTCATCGTACACTTTGGTTGGTCTCGCTGTATAGTTTTAGTATGTGATCTTTCATAATTGTAATGATATTTTCTTGTGTTGGTTTGAGGTATAAGTGTTGTGGAGGATTTGAGTTAACTTGTGAAACACTTGTCTCTATGTTGTGATTGGTGCAGATATATATATTGGAATCGGGTTGCACGATAAGAGTGAATGTGATTGTCTGGTGGGATCAGGTTGCACGCCGCAACAAGGAGTAATAAGGGTGGACGGGTGGGATCGGGTTGCACGCCGCAATAAGAGGAATAAGGGTGATATATTGAGGAGTAATAAGGGTGGACTGGTGGGATCGGGTTGCACGCCGCAACAAGGAGTAATAAGGGTGAATGATTATACTGTTATTGATTATATTGTGGGATCGGGATACGCGCCACATCAATTGTTGTTTATGTATTTATATTCTGCCGAGGTTCATTATTGGGGTGTTAAAACTCCCTTAAGAATTGGTTATAGCTGAGTATTGGTAGAACGACTGGGTTCCGTACTTATTAATGCAAGTTACTGTTTTATTTCTTTTTTTTGGTAACAATGTGAATTACCATTAACTTCAATACTGTTTTATTTCATTCTGTATTTCCTTTCTGTTTTTAGTATAAACTGTTGCAGGTTATATATTGTTATGCCCCGTAGTAGCCTCGTCACTACTTCATCGAGGTTAGGCTCGGCACTTACCAGTACATGGGGTCGGTTGTACTGATACTGCACTCTGCACTTTCTGTGCAGATTTTGGAGCTAGTGGTTGATCGAGGTTGGTTGCTTCCACTGCATTCAGGAGACCCAAGGTAGTCCTGCAGGCGTCCGCAGGCCCTGCCGTCCCCTCCTATCTTCACTTCCTTCTGTTTTATTTTTCTTCGAGACAGATGTATATTTTTCCTTCAAACAAATACTTGTAGTATTCGTAGATTGTTCGTGAGTAGTGACACCAGTTTCTGGGTGGTATCTACTCCTGTTTTTCGTTAATAGTATAAGCGTAACTAGTTAAATCATGTACTTTCGCTTTTATTTCCGCTGATTTAGTTTTATTAAATTTTAATTATAAAAGAACAAAGGAAAAAGGTGAAATATTCTGTAACGTTGGCTTGCCTAGCGAGTGCAATGTTAGGCGCCATCACGGTTCCGAAGGTGGGAAATTCGGGTCGTGACACATATAAGCATGTGCCAGGGTTAATCATGCTCGGGGGTAGATTATGCTACAAACTGTGCCCTGTTGAATTACGTGACCTTCTTGCTTCATGTATTACTTGACTCATAGATTCTAAGAATATAGAATTAAATGTTAAAACCAAGACTTAGTTTATTATAACTTGATTAAATTTGATGGAATTCTGAGAAAACATTTATGCGTCTAATTCGGTCATCACTATGCTTAATCATTAATACATTGCTACGGCCGATATTCTTGAGATACAAGATTCTATACTCGTGTTGTAGATCATTCATGAGTTTTATTGAAATACTTGAATAATAAGGTTCTTGAGGGTTTATTGAATTATTGTTGGCTTGGAAAAGTTGTGATTGGTATTTATTTAGAATATTCATTTCAACACTCTCCTTGATGTTATTTATGCTTCCTACCGTGTTTGCCATTGATATACGTATGCTTGGTAAGGAAGAGTGTAAAGCACGAAGGGTGATGCCGTAACATGTTATGAGAGTGTAAAGCACGAAGGGTGATGCTGTGCCATGTTATAAGAGTATAAAGCACGAAGGGTGATGTTGTGCCATGTTATGTGAGTGTAAAGCACGAAGAGTGATGTCGTGCCATATCATTTGAGAGTAAAAGCACGAAGGGTGATGTCGTGTCATGTTATGTGAGTGTAAGACACTAAAGGTGATGTCGTGCCATTTCATTTATAATCATGCTTTTATATTATCATGAGTTCATGGCACGATGGGTGTTTCCGTGCAGGCGAGGACGAGGGACATGCAATATATTGTGATATCTTTTCCTTGTGTAAACGTTCATGCCTTTGCATTGAGTTGTTATTGTCGTACTTATGGTTCTTATGTGACTTGTCGTTATTGCCCTGTCCTTATCCTTTATCTTAATTGTTGTTGTGTTGCTCATGCCTTCTACTTGCTAAACTTGCAAACACCATGCTTACTTCCTGTTGTTATAATTATATTCATGCCGTATCTATTTTGTTGCACTTTAGTACAAGTCTTCTACTATGTTAGTCAATCTTGCCTCTACTTGTTAACTTATAAAGATCATGTGTTCCCTTCTTATTTGTTATATCTATATCTAGGCCTTCCACCATGCTAGTTAGTTGAAGTTTATATTCCTTTTTCCTAATTGTTATCGTTACTCCTATGCCTTCGCCTAGTCTATTACTGTTGCCCATATGTATATCCTCGTTCATTATTGCTACTTGCGTATTTCATACTTTGTCATTATTGTTATTTGCATTTTTGCCATCCGGTTGGTACTGTTATACGCATATTTGGTGAGGATGAGATCAATGCATGAAGGGTGTTGCCGTGCCATTGACTTGATATCTGAGTACATTCCTCACGCTTTGAAAGTTATGGAGTGACTATCGTAGTTTATTGGTTTTCGCTGTAAGGAAAAGATTGGTCGAGATATTGGAAATGATAAATGGTGATCTCTTCTAGTACTCAGTTATTACTTTGCATATTCGCTTCGTGTACTCTTTTCTGTTATATCGTAGTATTGTTCTATTGCTAGTTTACGGTACAGGTTTTATCAGTAGGTATCTTTTAACTAAAAAGCCTCATCACTACTTCGACGAGGTTAGGCAAGATACTTACTGGGTACATGGGGTCTGTTGTACTCAGATTACACTTCTGCACCTTGCGTGAAGATTTTGGAGTGGAGCTGCTGGTGATGTCGGGAGCTGACTCTGAAGATGTTCGTGCGTTCCGGAACATAGATGCCACTTGTCCTTGGTAGCTTTAGATTTTGCTAATCTGTTCATGTAACTTTCAAATAGATTGTATATTTATTTTTACCAACTTTGTAAATTTCAAAGTCTTAGAAGTTTATGATTCGTACTACCAGTCCTTAGGTTAATATGTAAATGTTCAGATAATTCTTCACTGTTTTCCTATAAATCTCATTTGGAATGTATTGACTGTTAATTGGCTTACCTAACTGGTCGAGTTAGATGCCGTCACGACTAGTGATTTTTGGGTCGTGACACGTACGAAACTCCTCATCCTGCAATTTTATAACTCATATTCCCCTTTGTTTTAGTTAATTGCTATGATACTCATTTGGAAATGCAATACGAATCCTTTGTGGTGGTCACTTGGATAGAGGCAGGCATATTTAGTTCGGAGAAAATATTTTACATTGCTAAAATTGTTTTTTTAAAATATTGTAGCATAACTCAAGTTAGTTCATGTATCTGCTCACAAATAATATTATAGTAATATTTTTATTTTTCTACTATTTTTCCAACGGAAGGTTCTTATGCAATTGCGCATTGATAGTACTTTTTTTTGCACAAGAAAGGATACTTTTATACGTTTTTTCTGTTACCTATTGTGGGTTGTCTATCAATATTGACGAGACTGTGTAGACGTAAATACGATATATTTGTCTTGTGGTGTTCGTACATTGAGGACGTTAATATTGTGCATATGGGCTATGATCTCGTGATCCTCGAACTGGGAGGCTCAATATGGATGATAGTCTCTAAACTTTATTCTCAAACTATATGTTTTTTTTAATTAGAAAAAGACTATAAAATGGTAATGACGTTACTAAAAAATGAGATAGACCATGTACACAACTCACAAGCTATTCTACTTTACTAATTTACTTTTTTATCATTTTCTAAATAAAGACGCATGCTTCTATTTAATTTAGTTTTATTCACAAGTAAACTCCAATTGGAGTTATGAAACAAAAACTCGTCCCGTTTTGAATGACTTGTACCCTTTTTTTTTTAACAAAATGAAATAGTCATGAAGTTTTCCGAAAACTTCAATAATTTTTCTAAATTATTATTTTATTCATTTCATTTTATATGATGGTATTTAATCTAACGTGAAATTTAACAAAAAAAACTAATACTTTTGGCATATACAAAAGAATCCTTAAAACTTATACTTTTAAATATGCCTTAATATTTCTCTGACTGTAAAAGTATATAATTAACGGTAAAATATAAATTGTTATGAAATATTATATTATATAGTGGATGTCTATAACTCCTAAAGAAGTTACGCCCACTACTTTTCTCCATTAACCTCCCACTACTTCTTATCATTATGGTTGTAACCCCCACACCTCCATAACCTCTTCCATGATCCCCCCCCCCCCCCCATGATCTCAATAGTTAATATCATATTCATGGCATCCCTTTGTAATGCCTAAATATCATCCTATAAATAGAGGGTTTGCATATCACATTGTACACACTTGAATGCATGGAAGAAATAAGAATCTCTCCTCTCTTTCCCCAATATTGTCTATTTTATTGTTTTGTATTGTTACTTTGAGCTTAGTTTCTTAACACGTTATCAGCACGAGTCTCGAACCAACTGAGATATCTATTACAATCGGATAGTATCACTTTCCTAAAAGACTTTTACAATCATCACAGTTAGCCTCATTACATCAAGGTCAGCAAGCTAGGCAAAGTTTGCACTTTCCCAAAGTGTTCTCGCCTTCGCCATTGAAATATCTTGAAGATGCATTAATATGTCATATAGTTGCATATTTTATCTTAATTCCCTTTGTAGACTAGCAAGTTCCTGAGATTGAGTCCAACTAGCTTATAGGGAGTGAATTTATGCATTCTAATTTTAAATTATTTGAGGTTGGCTTGGTCTAGTTTATATTACATGACAATACAAATAAATTTTTGCAGGAAAATAAGCTGACTAAATGAAGAATGTGCATATTGACTATGGCTTGAGGGTAAGACGGTGGATTCAGTTCACAGCACCATGAGGATAAGGCATCGGTGTGAGTCCCGGTGCACCGTGATTATAAGAGTTGGGTTTGAGCGACAACTCAAATGGCCTAACATGACGTTATATGGGTAAGACATTGGGTTTGAGTCCCAATGCACCATATTGATGATATAATGATGATTAAAGAAAAATAAATGTATTTTTCATGAAAAAGCATGAAGCTAGTCCCACTTTATTTGCTCAATTCTTGAAGTGAATGTGATAGCGGTGCATAATAAATCTAAATGAAGACAAGTGGTTGACTAATGAATGTGGGCTTTCCAAAGACCAAAATAATAATAGTCATCATTATGGCAATTGTAAAAATGAGAACAATAATGATTCTCAAAATAATCCTTCAAAGGTGAAGGAAATGTGTATCAATATGGTCTGTAAATATGAGGCACGTTCAGACGATTATAGCCCATTTTTAAAAGAATGCGACTTGTGATAAGCATTATAAATGCAGACTCATTCCTGAAAGTGAATGTGGAAATATTGTGATACAAATTATGCATAAGAATGTGCTTATGTATGATTGAATAAATACTACAACTCACCTCTACAGGAGGTTTGAGATAAAGAAACATAATGAACATTATTGTGTGGTTACTTGAATATGCCATTGGTCCCGCATGTAATACGCCAAAAATATTTTGTCGCGTCTTATAAAAGGTTATTAAAGGAAAAGTTAAAGCAAGAAATATTTTGGCTTGTGATGATTTTAACCATGACAATTATTTTTATGACTTTCTCCGTAAAGGAAATGTTCACCATATGGAAGGTGTGACAAAAGATCTTGTAGTACAAAAATCAATTAAGAGCCCAGGAGAACTAATTTGTTACTACCCGGATGAATGAAATTTTTCATGACTTTGATATTGTATCAAGTCTCAAACGAAACTTTTTGAGTTTCAAATGTATTAGCCAAAGTGATTGGCATATTGAGACTATAAATAAAAGAAAGAATGAATATCCTCATACTACTATAAACATACCGGGTAAATATGAAAGATTACCCGACTTTTCTTCTATTTATACTATACAAGTATAAGCATGATGATGCAATCACATGCCACGAGTAAACTAGAGGTTTACTGAAACAAATATTAGTTGGCATGACTGGTTGGCCATCCCGGTTCAAGTATGATGCGAAAAATTGATTGAGAATTCACATTGGCATATATTGAAGAAATAGAAGATTCTTCAAGAATTCTCTTGTACTGCTTATTCTCCTGATATACCAGCTAAGATTGCGATTGAATCACTTGATTTCTGAAACGAATAAAAGGTGATATATATCTGTGCCCAGTCACCTGCCATGTGGATCGTTTACTATTATATGATTTTAATAGATGCATCTATTATATGATCACATGTGCGTCTGTTATCAACTTGCAGTTTAGTTTTTACAGGGTTGTTTGCTCAAATTATTAGAGCACAATTCCATAATATAAATTATGATAATTTATCTTGATAATGCTGGTTTAAATCCAAGTTGGTTTAGCAAAAATTGTATGCCTCCAATTATAGCTAAACCATTGATTATGAGAACAGAACTCTCAAATAGAATTTTGGTATGAGATGTATTATTAATATACAGCAACACTTGTACGCATCTAGGCAACAAGTTATGATAATTTTTCCCTATCACAATTGGTTCAAGGTCAAGAACCAAATAGTTTTCATCTAGAAATATGGATGTGCTATATGATTTTATTATAGCACCACAGTGCACAAAGATGGGTTCTCAAAGAAGGTTGAAAAATGTGTTGGTGATCCTAACATTAGGGGAAGAAAATGGGCAGCTGAAAAAGTGATACGTGGAATGAATTATTATGAGTACATCTAGATCCTCGTACAAGAAAATGTGAACTTGATTCAAGTGATAATTCATTTGCAAAATATTGCCAGTGACATTTGCTGACCCAAAGCTAAATGCTATCAGCTGCTAAATGCTCCAAATAGAATAAAATCCATGATGGACGTAGTCTATGGAACGCATGAAGCGTAATATACTAATCGGTTCCAAAGATAAAACTCCTTGAAGAAGGAGAGGAGCAAATGTTTAAGATGGTCATCATAAGAAGGCAAGTGCTCTACAAGAGCACCACGACATAACACTTAATAAGACCTCAATGAGAGGCTCAGGTACCTGAAACTAATGAGATCTCGATAAGTTATGTCTTTATTGAGTGATGATGGAACCGATATCAAATGATTGTCAACGATATTGTTCGTATAACGCTCAATTTTATTAATATTGATGAGGATCTTGAGCTCAAATCTGTCATATAGTATGGACAGATAAATGACTGGTCAACCAAAAATATGCAATCAAGATTGACATCACTTGGAAAATGTGAAGTTTTGGACTGATAATCCCAAAGCGTGAAAGTATAAAGCCAGTGGGGTGACACAAAATTTTTCGTAAATGTCCTGGCATTGATTATATGGAAACATGTTCTCTTGTGGTGAATGCAGTTGCTTTCAGATTTTAGTCTGGCAATACCTGAAAATTTTGATATGCGTATATAAAAATCATTAAAGGATTTAAACTGTTCTGAATCATATTAAGGTTCCCAAAAAATTTATTAAATAAATCTTCATCAAATTCTTTTGTGGATTAGATCAATCATGGCGTACATGATTTGTTTTTGTGTCTAGTGCAACTGATACACTTATGTATCTTGCTAGAACCATGGAGATAAAAATATGCTAGCGAGATATAGTTTTACTCCTATGTGGAGATATTGGAATACGATTAGTATTATATTGCAAAAGGAATCCTTGATATAGATTAGTTTATTCTAACAAATATTCCAAGGTTTTGTTGATTATGCAAATGCAAGAGTTCGTTCTTTAAACAATCTATTTGCATGTGAGGGTACTGTCATATTATGATATTCTACGAAGGCTATCAACTATTGATTTAAGTCATGCCAAAATATTAGCAACTTATAAAGCAAGTAACTCAACACATAACAAATGTGTGATTTTCTTTGATAAAGAAGACTTCAATAATATCGAAGACAATGTTGCTTGCTTATCTCAATTGGAAGAAGGATATATTGAGAGCGACAAAATAAAGCACATTTCACAAAAGTTCTTTTCAGACATGATCTTCGACAGATTGGTGATATAGATGTTCGATCAACAAATTATTTGATTGATAATTTGATGGATCTGTTCAATGAATCATTATCAACCCCAGCATTTGAGAAGTTGGTATACAGGATTGGAATGTGTCATTTCCGAAAAGTAAAGTGATATTTCATCAGGGGGAGTAAAATACGCGCTGCACTCTTTTTTCCTTAGCCGAGGTTTTATCCCACTGGATTTTCCTAGCAAGGTTCTTAACGAGGCAGCAAACAATACGTATTACAAGATATGTGTACTCTTTTTCCTTCACTAAGATTTTTTCCGGCAGGATTTTTTCTTAGCAAGGTTTTAACGAGGCACATTATCTATAGACATCCAAGGAGAGTGTTATGAAACATTATATTATATAGTGGATATCTATAACTCCTTAAGAAGTTATGCCCACTACTGTTCTCCATTAACCTCCCACTACTTCTTACCATTATGGTTGTAACTCCCATACCTCCGTAACCTCCTCCATGATCTCCCCCCATGATCTCAATAGTTAATACCATATTCATGGCATCCTTTTGTATTACCTAAATATCATCCTATAAATAGAGGGTTTGGGTATTTGTACACACTTGAATACATGGAAGAAATAAAAATCTCTCCTCTCTTTCCCCTCTATATCTCTTGTCTATTTTATTGTTTTGTATTGTTACTTTGAGGTTAGTTTCTTAACATAAATTTTAAAATTAAAGAGTTTTTCCTTCAAAAAAAAAGTTTAGAGTTTTATATATAAAAAGCCATAGTTCTTTTTTAAAATTAATGGCTAAAACTATCAGTCTTGCCAATTTTTCCTTTCTCTCTCTTCCTAGCTATTTTTTCCCCTTTTTTTTTTTTTTGGGAAAAAAAGTTAATTTTGCCTAGCTTGAGCACGACTTTTGCCAGGCGATAGTGCAGACTGATACTCTGCTAGCTACATGGATGTGTACGTACCAGTTACATAGAGCGCATGTTAGCTAGCAGCCCAACGAACCCTAGTGTAGAATCTTCTGTTTGCCTCTTTTATTTCATACATACTCCATACTCTTTTCACCATTCAGCATCTCTATACGAAAATTCAGGTACAACTTTTCTTCACACTCTTCGATTTAGGTGGTGATTTTCTTTTATGTGAAACTCTTTTTTTTTTCATGTCATCGATCACGTTTATCTGGTTTTATGCATGTTGATTCGTTTGGTGTTTTTCTTGTCAATGCTCATACACTTAACACTGAAACTAGTCTGATTAAATTAGTTGTCTACATCTAAGCCCTCTATTTGTATTTGTAGATTCGTGACACCATTTTTATGCTCTAATTTTTTTCTTTGTTTGAATTTTGTGGTTACTAAGAGGTTGTACACTGTTGAAAGGCGAATTTCGAGCTGAGAAATGAAAATTGGAAATGTAATCTGTTACGTTTATAAGAGGTATATTTAATTACTCTGTATCTTAAGTGGAACAATACTCCACTTCCCTCCAAGAGGTTGAGTCGAGTTGCCAAGCGGGGGGAAGTTGCAAAAACAACTATTGGCCCCTGGGGAGGGAGCAAAATAAATTAAAAAAGGAGAATGATTAGCCCACAGCGTGGGGCTTTGGTCTAGTGGTAAGAGCGCAACGAGTGATGTGTGGATTAGATGCACATCATGCGATCGAGCCCTTTCATGATAAAAGTGTGATATTTAAGTGGAGAAGGGTAAGGAGTGGGCCCATAATCCATTGAGTCTCATACCATGAGCTACTGGCCCTCGAAGATTTCTCAGTTAGTAGGAAAGAAAAAGGCATTAACAATTTGGATAGTTATATTTAACCACCAAAATCTATTGTGTTGTATTTTCAATGATCACGCCAATTTGTTAGTATTAACTTATGATCTTAAGATTTCAATGTTGAGCATTTGTTCTGTTGCACATTCCTTAAACTTTATAGAAGAAAAGGAAATGCAAAAGCTTAAGCTCGTTTTTGTAAAGTCCTTATATTTGTTGATTGAATTGGACTTTTCTTAAATGTGGCTCTTCATTTGAAAATGAATGTTTATTCTAGTTGAAGTTGTGGGATGATGTAGAGAGTAAGATATAGATTCATCCTAACCTAGTAGCTTTTGCTCGGACCGTGCATACGTGTTAAAAAAATCACTAAAATAAGTACAAATAATTGATTTCGAACCCAGTAAATCAAGTGGATTGCTGTAGAATTTCGAACTCAAATCCATAAAGTTCAAATCCTGGATCCGCCTCCTATATCATTGTGATATCTTACTGCCCTCTTTTTTTTTTTTTTTGGGTAGAACAGATACTTATATTAACTACTAAAATCAAGTGGATTGCTGTAGAATTTCGAACTCAAATCCATAAAGTTCAAATCCTGGATCCGCCTCCTATATCATTGTGAGATCTTACTGCCCTCTTTTTTTTTTGGGGTAGAACAGATACTTATATTAACTACTAAAATCTTCTGCCCTCTTTAATATGCAATTTGACTTCATGTTTATCGGGAAGATTATGTTTTTCCGATTTAACAATCTCTGTTTTGCTTTGAGTTAGCAGTCTGATCTTTGGTATCATGGAAGAGCAGAATCAGCCAAATGCCCTAGAAGCACAATGGGGATTTCTTGGAAGTACAAATGATTCTTATTATCTAGCGGGCCCTGAACTTAACAAGCAGTACATGGCAGGAGTTGGAATTGATGGGATCCATTATCTTCCTGTGCCTTCACCTCAATGGATCCATAACCAGCAAACACCACAAAATTATGTTGAATATCTTGCAGAGAATGTGGTCTCTGAGGTTCAAGTTGATGCTTCCGCAGAAGCTTCTGGTTTCAGACTAGTTGATGGCTCTGCTGACATGATAGCGCAGGAGGTATGGCCATTTATCTGCATGCTTAGCCAATAAAACTGACAATCAACTGGTTTACCAGATATGAGATTAGAGTTTGGGGTACTATGTTCTGTTAGCAAGTCAAGATTCCTTGCATCACTGTGGTAACTGTTTAAATTCATCTCTAATGAGAGAGTTGGAATTTTAACTTTTCTGTAGATAAGATATCCGAGTCCTTATTATGAAGGGGTTCCACTCGACTTTTTAATTGGCTCAGAACATCAAGTTGGTGCCTTGGTAATGTTGAGATTATTTTCAATCTGTACTTCAAAGTTGAAGGAGAAAAAAAGAAAAGAAATGTGACTATTTCATGACCTTTGATCTTTGGACGGCAGACATGGGAGCCAACAGGAGATGTCAGGCATGCTTCTGGACCTTGCTCTGAAGCATTAGCTGCTGGATCATCGTATCCTTCCAAAAGTTCTAGAAAAGCAAGGGCTGCATTGTCTGATCGAGTAAGCCTAAATCCTTCAATCCTCTCTTGCTGTATGCATTGTCTGATCGGGGATTGATTATTTTCTTGCAGATTTTATATACTGACTGTGCCTATCCAACCACCTTTAAAGACTAGTACAAATATTACTGGCTCTTTGTTATTTGTAAATATTCATGATTATCAGGTCATCTAGAAATATCAAGATGTGTTCTCTAGGTTTTTTGTAATAGTTGGTGCAACTTTTCTAAGGCTCTTTCCATTAGTAAACAGACAAATTTAGTCATCATGAGTTGTAATTAACAGTTAGTACTTTGCATGGCGGGGGTAATGCAATATTGAGCTTCAGCATTTGTTTATGGAATATTTATTTGTCAAAACGTGTATCCCATTTTGTACTACAGAGTCTTTACTTGGAAGTTTAGATACTCTCTCTAATTATGACTTTTTCTTTATTTTCTTAATAGTTTGGGATGAATTAATTTGACATCCACTGACAAACAGCATAAACCAGCAGTTGCAATTTTGAAGCTATCATCCTGCTATGTTACACATGTAACACAATATGTATATGTATGGGTAGGGGACAGCAAGGAGCAGTGTGATTGGGGGGGGGGGGGTAGGGGTTAGTTAGGAGAAGGGCTAGCCCAGCTAGGCAGGGGAGAGGTTGTGAGGGTAGAGCTTGGTGGTTGGGAGAATGGTCTGAAGTGAATCTTTTCCTACATTAGTTTGAAGGTAAAATTACAACAGACCTGATGTTTGAGCTGATATAGCTGTTAAACGTTCTTACTAATGGACGTTAACGGCAAGGGAGGTCTTCGTAATGAAACATCAAAGCCGAGAAGAAGTCCTTGGTATTTCTCAAACTAGAAGGGAAGTCCGGTTAATTTAGCAGTACTAAAGGAGAGGTCAAAGTAATTCCCCTACATTGTAAATGTCTGAGCCGAGGGTCTACTGGAAACAGTCTCTTTGCCTTTTAAAGGCAGGGGTAAGGTCTGGGTACACTCTACTCTCGCCATACCCTACTTGCGGGACTACACTGGGTTTGTTGTTGTTGTTATAAATGTCTGAATGTGCTCTACAGTATGTTGTATATAATTCCTAGCATACAGAATATATGATCAGAATTAATAAGTTTGTACGGCTGATAGTCCCAGACTCTACCCCGCAAAGAAAATTTTCTGCTCCTACCGTTGCATTTACGAGATTGTCATAATTTTGGTGAAGCTTAAGCTTTACAGTAATCAAATTGTAATATCATTTAGCTGAGAAGTTTGGAATGGAGTCCTAAGAAGTTTGAAAAGAGGCTTGCGACTTGGCAAATGCAATACCTCTCCATGGGTGGTAGGTTAACTTTAATCAATAGTGTATTGGACAGTCTTCCCACATACCACATGTCTTTGTTCCCAATTCCAATCTCAGTCCTAAAGCAGATGGACAAACTCAGAAGGAAGATCTTATGGGAAGGATGCAGCAAAACACACAAATTTCCACTAGTGAAATGGCTCAAGGTAACACAACCAAAATTCAAAGGAGACTTGGGCATCAGGGATCTACAAGCACACAACAAAGCTATGCTCTTTAAATGGCTCTGGAGATATGGACAGGAGGAATCTAGGCTATGGAAGGACATCATAGTTGCTAAATATGGAGCAAACAACCACTGGTGTTCCACGAAAACAAACACACCTCATGGAGTTGGTCTGTGGAAGAACATCAGCAACCACTGGGATGAATTCTTCCAAAATGCAACTTTCAAAGTTGGGAATGGAACTCGTATTAAGTTTTGGAAGGATAGATGGTGCGAAAATACACCTTTGAGAGACATGTTTCCCAGTATGTATCAAATTGCCTTGAACAAAGACTCCACTGTTGCTCAAAATAGAGACAATGGCACTTGGTGCCCACTTTTCAGAAGAAATTTGCAGGATTGGGAGGTCAACAGCCTACTCGCAATGTTAAGCTCCCTAGAAGGTCACGACATCGAAGATCAACAGCCTGACAAACTTATCTGGGGAAATTCTAAGAAAGGCAAGTACACAGTCAAAGAAGGATACATTCACCTCTGTGACCAGAATCCAATAATAGATAACTGGCGATGGATACACATCTGGAGACCTAAAGTGCCTACCAAGGTGACTTGCTTCACATGGTTGTCTCTAAATGGGGCCTGTCTCACTCAAGACAACTTAATCAAGAGGAACATCACACTAGTTAATAGATGCTACATGTGCCAACAATGGTCAGAAAGTGTAAACCACCTATTCCTCCACTGCTTAGTCGCAAAAGAAATTTGGAACTTCTTCTACACTATCTTTGGTCTGAAATGGGTTATACCACAATCAACAAAGCAAGCTTTTGAAAGTTGGTATTTTTGGAGAGTTGACAAATCCATCAGAAAAATCTGGAAAATGGTGTCGGCTGCAATTTTTTGGTGTATTTGGAAAGAAAGGAACCGAAGATGTTTTGATGGCATATCAACTCCACTCTACTCCCTCGAAGGCTGCGTGTTTAGTTAACTTATTTAGCTGGAACTATCTCACCCCTGTTAATAGTGCCGATACTTTTGTGGATTTCATTAGCTCCCTGATAGTAGCATAGGCTTTTGTAAATGGAGCTAATTATCCTATCTCTTTTGTACTCTTTGCATCTTCTTGATGCCCTTTAATGAATCTAATTTACTTCATCAAAATATCATTTAGCTGATACCTAATTGTAGCTGGTTTTCTATTCAGCGTCGCAAGATGAGAATTGCTGAACGAATAGACGCATTCCAAGAATTGTTTCCATGCTCTAAACAGGTAACACATCCTTTTGGCATTTGACCTTTATGTATATTGCATAGATATTCAAAATGCTGGATATTCAGATCTTTTAAAAGCTGTGCACGTGAAGCTTTTCACACAGAAAGTAGGAGAATACAAAGAATTAGTTACTGGAATCATCTATGCATTATAGGGTCTTCTGCTCCCTAAGGAATGGGTGAAGCAGTAGTTTTATGTTCTGGTTTCATGCCAATTTTCTCCATGCTTATAAACTAAAAGACCAAAAAAGGAATGGCATGATTGCTACAATGAATTAAAGAATTGATAAGTTGTGGTTTTGCAGGGTGGAAGAGCATCTCTGATGGATGAAGTTATCGACCACATCAAAAATCTGCAGTTCCAGATAAAGGTACATAGATGTTCTTATTTAATGTCCTTCGAATAAAATAAGCTCATCTGCATACACTGTGGACAAAGAACTTTCCTGTTCTTAAAGCGATGAACCATCCGAATGCCTGAACATTTTCTGATTTGGCTTTTTAAACATATTAGTGCAACAATAATTTTGTTGTGTGTTTGACTTTGATACTGCTTCTCTGCCTACAAGGATTTTAACTAATTGAGCCATACGCAAAATTGCAAACTAAGCACCAAACAGCCACACCATGTAGTGCTTATGCCACTCCTAATATTACTAGAAAATTTTGGCTATAAGAGCTTGAAGCCTTCTATTACCGTGAATCCCTCAATTTTCTTCAAAGAAGATGAATTAAGATCAATATTGCTGAACGTGATTGTGTGATGATGTGTTTAAGGGAGCTTCTTTTTGTTTGACATTACAAACTCAAGCTAAGAAAGGAGGAAACAACCAGTTAACCCGGTAAACCGGATGCATAGCAAGTCTAGCTCAATTGTTCAACCATTTGAAAAAGGAAGAATTGGCTTGTCTCCAGTAACCATCAACCTAGGCCGTTTAGAGCCTAGAGCAAAAAAAAAAAAAAAAAAAAAAAAAAAAAGAAGACCTAGAGCAAAGCAGAAAAAAAAAAAAAACTGTGCCTGTCCAGTAAGTATGGAATCGAAGCCATAGTGCTAGCCCATAACTTTCCTTCTACTGGAATACTGTGTAAAAAAAAAAAAAAGTGCCTGTCCAGTTAGTATGGAACCGAAGACATACTGCTAGCCTATAACTTTCCTTCGACTGGAACACTGTTGTGCATACTATATTCATTTTCCAGCCAAATCCTCTTTGGAAGATCATTCCAAAGAATTATATAGACCTTAAACTCCACCATCATCATCCTTCTCATTTAGCTTTGAACATATTAGGCTCCTAAATTGCTTTGTTTTTTAAGCAAACATAAAATAATGATTCTTATTTAATGCTATACTTGTTGCTCATAGATATATAAGCCTGTATAGAGTGTGGTTTCTTGTATAGTTGTACATTCTCTAGAATAGTTTTAGTATATTTATAAGTTTACAGTTTTTTCCTCAGGAGCTATGGTTTCTTACTGTGTCAGTATCAGTAGTTCAATTATTTGGATAATGGTTTAACTGGTGACCTATTTTTGTGCCTCAAAGTGATCGATCTTCATGTTAATGTTGGTGCTATTAATCTTGATGTATCACGGACGAATAGCTGCCTTTTTACTTCTTTTCTTTACTTTGTATCATCTTTCAGGTCATCAAGAACCATTGTAGTTTTTTATTTCCTTAACAGCATTCTGTAATTAACTCAATCCTGACTGTGCAGGATCTCACAAGGAGCAGATTGGGAGGTGAACCTTCTTCTATCCCATTTTTATTCGTTGAGGTACCATTCGTGATTCCAATATATACAATTACATTACTAATCAAACTTTTGGACTCTTTCTTCATACAAAAACTAATTTTTGGAGAACGTAATAGTTTCTGACTGATTTGCAGGGTTGTGGACATTACATTCTTGATGAACAACTGATTGAACCTCTGGAAGAGACATTGCGCAAGTTGCTGGAAGTGAATCCCTCAATGGCAACTCAACTGCTGGAGAATAAGGGCCTAATTTTTATGCCTATGGCTCTGGCAGAAGGAATGCATCATCATGAGTAGAAACTGAGAACAGGTCTACATATAACTTTTCATGTTTTCTTATGGCAGAGAAATCTGAAGTGGTAATTAGGCAAGAAAAATATCGTATGCTTTTGTATAAGCAAAGCTCAAGAGGATTTGTCTTTGTACATATCTTCTCCCTGGCTGGTTGCTTGTTCCAACTTTCACTATCAATTAGGTGCTCATTTTCTGCTTTATTTGTTTGTCAAAGGTAAAGGACAATTGAATTTATAAAAAATAAAAAAATAAAAAAATTCCCTTTGTTTCAGGCGCGGAGTCTAAGAAAGAAAAGAAAGGACTTTTGGCACATACCAATTGCCTTCAGAACATATGGTTTTAAATATACCATGACATTTCTATGGTCATAAGAGCATGTAATAAGGGTAAATGAGAAGTTTAAAGTTGAAGAGTTTCCAGTATAGAAAGCTGGCATTCTTTCTTGAACACAAACTAAAAAAGAAATAAGAGGTATAAAATGAAATTGAGAGAGTACAACTGAATTACTAAAATCTCAGTCCCTTTGGCACATTACACCTTCAACCGCCACCCCCTTTTTTTCTACTCTTGCTGTTTTAACCCTCTGCATTAGGATCTATTGTATCTGTTTAATCGAGGTCCAAGAAAAGAGTTCCTTATATAATCCTTCTTTACTGTTTCTTCTTTTCGTTCTTTCTCTCTCAGCTGCCATTCTACTGATGTACCCCACCCCCCGTCAACTCTTCCTTGCTACTCTCCAGGAGACTGCAACTCCTGCCCAGGCACCACTGGACACACTTGATTTGTGCTAGATTTAGAGCTTAGTGGACATTGGGATTAGTTTAAACAACGAAAGTCAAATTAATGTCCATGAAAGTTCTCTACAGTACTGACTGACTAAAACCATGTTGATATTTGGATGAGTATAAGATGCTTCACTTTCCTAACTTGTCGTGTAGTCGAATAGAAAACAGCTTATTTGGGGACATTTCCTTACCTTTTCTTTTTTGGCAGCCAAAATACTTTTTGGATTGTGATGCTTATTGATTGATGTACATGATTTGGCAGTAGTGCAAACAGCTGTTCTCACCCTTAAACCCATCTTTTCAACCCCTCTGTGTACCAGAAGCAGATAGGTACCTTTGAGAGATAAAGTGTAAAATGTGAAACTTAAATTTAAAGAAATTCTTGTGCTTTCTACTACTACTAATAGTACTTTCTATGTCCCAATTTATCTCTCACTTCCCTTCCTATTTTTTTCCAAAGAGAACAATACATTGTCGTATCTCCATTTTACCCTTAATGACATGATTTGGTTGGGAGCCTCACCGCTTATTTAAATGAAAAGACATGTGAAACTCTCACCACCACTCATCTAAAAGGATAATTTTGCTATGTTGTAGATGTTTGACTTGCATGTCAAAGACTGGTTTAAACTCCGCGTTCAATCGAAGTATGCTTTTCTTTCCATCTTAAGTTGTGATAAGAAAGCAGATTCTCCTTAACTTGGATTTGGGAAGTCATGTTGTGCTTCCTTCTTGATTACTTCATTCTGCGTCTTGCCACTCCTGATTAAAGTTACTCTATGCTGTGACCTAAGAATGACAACTTGAACAGCGACTAAAGAAAAGTAAGTGGCCAAATAACAAAAAGAGGGTCATTTGTGAAATTGACAAAACAGCATCTTGTGTTTTATCAGGTCCAAATGAAGGACAAGAAAGGACGAAAGGTCTGCTACTGTTGTGTTTTAATCATATCATATGCGAGTGATAACATCGAAAATGAAAGCAGCAATGAGTTCTACTTCTTTTTTTTTTTTTTTTTTAAACTTTTCGTACACAAAATTCGTGAACATGGAAATGGAATGAATATTTTTTTTACCAGATTCTTATATTTTTGTCCAGTTCAATAAAGAAAATTGCTGTCCTAAGTGCAATAGTTGAGCACTAGTGCCAACTTTAGAGGATGCTTTGAATTTTTAGACCAAGGGGAAATGTCGGGATCGTGAGAAATGTTCTCCATAACTCTTTCAATCTTGGGGTGACAATTATCGCTGCCCATTGAAAAATGTAGTATTTGGATAGCAGGTATGGCCGTTATCCACTTTCAACTTGAACCGTATATATATAGTAGAAACTATTTTAAAGAACGTATATTTCTAATTTCACGCCCACTTCTACAAGGTTAGAGCAGACGCAGCGTCATTTTATATTAACTGACACATAAATAACGGTAAAGTTGTCTCCGCGTTATCTAAAAGTCACGAGTTCGAGCCGTGAAATCAGTCACTGACGCTTGCGTAGGAAGGTAGGCTACCTACATTATGCCCCTTGGATGCGGCGTTTCTCGGACCTTGCTTGAACGCAGAATGCTTTGTACACTGGATTGCCAACTGACATATAAATTTGTATTTGCCTATGTCAAAGCTGTGGCAATGGCGTGGTGTTGGGTTTATTTTCATTTATTTATTTTTCACCCGTTGTCCGGTATCTACTTTAGGGCCGACTAATCTGAATTCGCGTTAGAAAGTCTCATATTGGGTGTAAAGTGCTCCCTATCAAAAGCGACTTAATCCTTATAATTCGAACTCATATCTTCTGGTCAAAGATGGAGGAATACTTATCACTCCACCATCGGGTTTACATTTGCTATAATCGCATATCAATTTGATTGCTGCCATTATTTGCTAAAAAGATGTCGACTGAAAGCGGCGTCGAATTTAGCCGTTTCAGCTTTCTACTGTATTAAGGAAGTATATCACATAAAAGCATATAACACCAAAAAATATATAGAAACCGAACAAGTGTCCTAATCAGAATTAGATCCAGATAGGGGTTGACCTTTTTGTTTGATGCATATTTCTCTCCTTTTGTCTTCTCTCCTTTATATATATATATATATATATATATATATATATATATATATATAGTGAGAAAAAAAAAAGAGGCAAGGCTTTTGGAGCTAATTAAAGAAATAGTGAGTCAAGGAGGATCAGTTCAAAGGAGGGGGTGGTCCAAAGTCATATCTAAGAATCAGACAATATCTGGAAAGGTTCAAATATTTCAAAGAAGGATCAATTATATTGCAGTTGTCTCGCACATTTCTAGGACCAAATGAAACAGACAACTCTAGCTCAGACCGTATCTTGGTCAAGAAAAGTTTGCAAGTCTATTGTGGGAATTGCCTGCATGTCTATTATGTCACCATCAAAGAACCTTTAAAGGGTTATTTGGTCTCCGACTTCTTGTAAGATTTTGGACAATCGTCATTGTTTAACCAAAAATTAGATTTTAGGTCAAAGCTTGAATTTAGAAGAACTCGGGTTACTGATAATCGGAAAAGTATATAAGAAAGAAATTTTGAATGATATAATCAGAAAGCAAAAAGAACAAAGTTTATTCCCGTAATATTTTCTTGTCCCCTACAGATGTTGTGACTTTCTCTTTTTATAGTTAATTTTTAGAGAAAGTGTAATGCCTTTGTCTTAATGAGGCAATTACGAGCAATAAATGACATTGAAAGAAACGTTACTCAATCATTCATATTAAATACAAATTCTCTAACGTATTTGGCATTTAATGCTGAATTTGGACTCTTTTTCGCTATCAGATTCTTCAATTCCTTCTGATCTTCGGACTTTAAATGACTCGAACAGGTACGAGTCTCGTTTCATTTGAATAATAGCTCGTGCCTTTAAGTATCTTCTCTCCCGCATCTGTTGTTGCTCGTGCCTTCTAACTGATTACCACGCTTTGACTATTTGACCGGTCCACGTGTCATGACACGTCATCTTCAATATTTAAATTCAGTTTTTTCCCAATACAGTCATCTCATAAGTTAACGTTTGAGGTTGATCAATTAAGCCCACAATCTATTTTCTTATAGAGAAATTCACGGAAAATGTTTCATGTCAGCTATTTAATTTAAAGCGAGCAACCTTTCATTGCCTTGTGTCGTCGTAGGACACCCTCACCCAAGTCCCACGAGCATCCCTCGGCTCAGGGGAACAGAAAACACCTTTCGTCCCTTACCACAGGACCTCTTCTTTACTACAGTATTTGTGGAAAAAAAATACTTTATATAATGAGGTAATCTGCTCAACAATTAGGTTGTGTTCAGTATGAATTTGGGACTTTGTCCCACGTTGATTCCTAAGAGGAATTTTAGTGAGTTTATAAGCGTATGCGCACAAGGTAGTCGAAAAGTTCTTTGGATATACTAAACTTCCTTAGGGTCGATACATAAATATAACAATTCGCCACTAGTTGCGAATAAGTTCGAGGAACTAGTATTTCTTTATATTTTTGTTTTTCTGCACTAATATTAAATCCATAACTAATGAAATGTTAGAGGTTAACTAACCACGAAAACATTATTAGTTTGAAATTAAATCAAACCGTTATGTCCTATCCTAAATAGGCTATATTTTACTAAGTTAAACGCAAAAGAAAAAGAAAAAAGAGGAAGACTCCCGGACGTAATTAAGTTCTTGCTTACTCGCGCTCAGCTCTATATATTTATATATTAGTTAGCTCGTTCGCTTTTAGACTGATACCCGCTCTAACTATTACTATTAGCTAAGCGGTCAAACACAACCAAAGCAAAGGGAAGAAAGAGTTATTTACTCACTTTGGAGAACTAATATTTACTTCGTCGGGTGAATCTTCTTCATCTTCTTCCGGGAAATTCAACTCTTCTGGGAGCCTTACCTCAGCCTAAACACACTTCGCTAGCTGCAGAATTGTTTGTTTTAGTTATTCTATCCTGATTTCATTTGTCATACTCCATTAAACTTGATAGAGGTTTGTCAAACCTGTTTGTACACTTTTAACCATTGGTAGGGGTAGGCGAATTACTTTTTGAAATTGAGGCATAGATAGATTGATCTTATCAAATAGGAATCGGATAAAAGATCAAAATCTTAAATGGTCCAAAGCAATAAGAATCATGTCTATTATATTCTTGCAGTTGTCTTGCACATTTAATTTGCGCGCTAGGACCCAATAACATACCGGCCGTATCTAGGTACGTAAAGGCATGCTTCCAAATCCATTTCACAATCTATCGCGCCACATTTAGATGGTGATTGGAATTAGTCACGATTCTTCCATTTTTTTTGTTTTGAGGAATTTTGCATTCTAGTAATTCAACCTTTGAATGCTCACATTTCAGAAATGAACCTCATTCTATTCAAAAGGATATGTGCTAACAAGTTTAAGTTTTATGTACCGATAGTGTAAAAATTATTCTCTATGATACATATTAATTAATAACCAAGTTAAAATGTCAATTCACCTACTATCACATGTTAAACTACATCGGCAATGTGAACTATCTTTACATTATCAATTTATATAACTTAATTCCTTTAATTTGCTAAGCCACCTGCTTTGAAATATAATGCTTTTTTTTAGCAGGGGATTTATCGGAAATAATTTCTCTACCTTCATAAGGTAGGCAGTGGCGGAGGCAGGATCTCCGCTAAAAGGGTTCAAAAAGAAAAAGGTTATAAAGCTTGTAGCCAGTGGGAATTGAACCTATGACCTTACAAAGACTTTGAACCCCTTTGACCACTAAGCTACAATTTTGGACTGTGTGAAGGGGATTAAAAACGTAATATATAGAGGTAAAAAACAGATTTTGCCTTATATATATAGTGTAATTTTTCGACGAAGGAGGTTCGGGTCCACCCCCCTAAATCCGCCCCTGAAGGTAGGGGTAATGTATGTGTATACACTACCCTCCCCAGACCCCACCTGTGGAAATACACTAGGTATGTTATACTTATTGTAATTCCTTTACTAAACCTATTTACACACCATAATAGGTGGAGCGTAAAATCAAATTTACAGAGTAAAAGACTGCCTTAAAGCCTTAATTTCCAGATTCCCATTTTATGCTACCATAGTTTTCTAATAAAAACGTGCAAAGTTTAATAGATTGCATTTGTTTGTCTAAGCTTGAATATTCATCAATCATACCTAATGACAACTGAAAGTACTTCTAAATGTATCTAAACAATACATCTAGTTTAATCAACTAAGGTCTAATACAACATCAAATTAAATAACACCAAGTTGAAAAGTTTAATTAATTTTATCTACGTATGATGACTTAACATATTTACTGTGCAATGTGCGTCTCATCTGCATAGAAAACAAAGGCTATTTGATTCTTAGCGTGACTTAGGTTTCTGCTGAAATGATGGCTAAATCAGTCCTCCATCGTTCAAAAAAAAAGAAAGTGCATCTTCTTTTTGAACAGTCATTATTTATTCTTCATATAAACCATCATTAGTCACTAATGGTTTGATGATTGAAAAGATATTCACGAATATAAATGACGAGAAGGAGAGCCATCAACTCATTAATGAATAAGCTGACATCTAAATTGTTTCTTACTCCCTCCGGTCCAAAATAAGTGATTTTTTTGGATGTTTTCACACAAATTAAGAAATCCACCTTTTAGCATTAATTAGCAATGGAATTGACTATATTAACCTTTACTATCTCACATAAACACTCATAACACATATTCCAACACCATTTACTTCAAGGACAATGTAGGAAAAAAATAATTAATTCATTCTTGAAATCTGGAAAAATCACTTATTTTGGACCACAAGAAAAAGGTCAAAAAATCACTTATTTTGAACCGGAGGGAGTACTACTTTAATTTCTAATGATTGTTATACTGACTTTCGTTTTCCCTTCTAAACTTTTCAAGAACACTGTAAAAATGATTGCAACCCTATTGGGAATGAAAATATATCAGGTTAAAGATTTTCCACTGAGAATAGTGATCAAGCTAGAAATTTTAATTAAAGATTCAGAAAGTAGAAAAATGCTATTTGAATTTATGATTTAAAATAATTTTTGAACTACTTTGTTGCTACACCCATAAACTTTCTTTTTGTCGAGAGAATTCAATCGTTTGCACATTATAATTTTCTATTGTTGAACCCCTTTAGAATATGCAGCTCTGGACCTAACTAAAAGTCTTTCTTCATTCTTTGGTGAAACCATTTCTTGATTTGTGCGTGTCATTCTTGCACAAAAGCGGTGCTAATCTTCTCTATCATCCTTGCATAAAGGCCATGTTGATTACTTTCTATCGCTTCATTCCTTTCCGAGGGATTTCATAAAACTAGAGTGTTTTCGCTTCTTCCTCTCACCTTTTCTTACAATGCACTAGTCCATCTAAGAAGGGGAGACTCGGAGTAACATTAAAGTTGTCTTCGTGTGATCTACAGGTCACGGATTCGAGCCGTGGAATCAGCCATTAATGCTTACATCAGGGAAGATTACCTACATTATAATAATGCGACCCTTTTCCGTACTATACGTGAACGCAACTGCACTAGTCTATCCAAGCAAACAGAAAAAGTAGCTAAAAACCTTTTTTATTCTTGGCTATAACAAGACAGATAGATCCACTGAGGTACTACCAAAAGGGCAAAAAGAAAGAAAAATGGAAATCAAATTGATCCTTTACTCATCAAAGATGATGTAATGGTGGGCCCATTTTCCACTAATGGGCTTTTGGACCAACCACAGCCTAGCTAAGTGAAAAGCCTTTTTTTAAAGCTTTTGATGGTACGAGGCCTAATTCATAGCCTTTCCTTCTTGGATTGGTATCCACAATTACTTACTTCATCATTCATTGTTTTATTCCAATTTCCATCCCACGCTTTCATTTGATACGACTATCGACTTGATTGTACATACAACTTGATTCTCATCTTTTGATTAAGAGGTTATAATCCCTCCAAAATTTTATTGAAAAAAATAGAGTACTACTAAAATGACTTGATCTAACTCAAAAAGAATGTTAAATTATGCGTTGATATTTCGATCAGAGAGTCACAACTCGTATAATATTGCGGGTCTAGATTCTAATGACTTGCTATCCAATTGAATCTAAATTATATGCATAAACAACTTCCATACTTAACAATAAGGTTTAGCTAATTTTAACAGGTTAGTAATTTTATTTTTCAAGTTATTGATCAATATTTAATATAAAATCACTTATAATTTGCTTTAAAGTATTATGATAATATAATATAATATTTTTTCACATTGTTAATATATTAAAGTAAAAACCATACACTAACAAATAGGCATAGAATCTTTTGATATTTTTTTAATGAAGCGATAAGTAGATTCATTATCATGCAATGTAAGGTCTCCACAAGTTGAATTGCTGTAAAAAGACTAAAGTAGATTCACTTATCCTGTAATGTTGTAAAGGTTTTCCACTAGTTGACTGCTTTTAAATGATAAAAAGACTAAATAAACCCTTCCACTTGCATGAGGAATCAGATTTGATTTGAGAAACGACAATGCTTATATAAATGGACCGTACGAATCCGTCTTTTCACAATTCTCATCTCATGGATAAATCTATGGTCAACTTTAAGGTTGAAAATAATATAAAAATACAAAAAAGGCATGATTCGACTTCCATTAGCAGTAATTATCTATGATTATCCCCCACACGTTCTATGTTTATTACTATTACAAAAAGGACAATACCCAATTTAGTAAATTGACTTCTCATTAAACCGAAAGCTAAGTGGATGTATTCCCATATAATATATTATTAGTAGTACGAATATATTATAAGTGAATTTACTAGTAGTAGTAGTAGTTATTTCTATTATATAGAAAAGGAAAGATGGTTGATCAAGGGCATATATATCATTTCATAAAAATTCCATGTTTGCATTTCTTAAATACAAAATACACGTGGACCCCACATTCCTCTAGCCACAACTCTCCTTTAAATGCACTATGCATGTGTTGATTAGACTGTTTGTGCAATGCATGCTCATTTCCAATCTTTTCCTCATTTTGGAAAATTATTAATTTTGTTTTATTCAAATAGGTTTTCATAGAGAAAATAAAATTAATTTTTAAATAATACAACAACCAAAAAAAGTATCAATATTTACAAGATTTTCATATTTACCCATACTATCTTAAAGCAATTAGAAAATAAAAAATAAATAATTTTCATCTATTCATACTATTTGAAGACGATTTCAAACTAAATATTTTTATATTCAAAAGTAATTTTAAAAAATATAGCTTGTTAAACCTCAAAAGTTAATTAACTAAACACCAACAAATAATAATTTTAATAAAATTACAATGTTGGGCCCGTATACGGGCCTTTCCTCATCTAGTACGATAAAATATTTATCTCCCATTTGATGATTTAAAAAAAGAGAGCACCAAACCAACACATGCATATCGAAATCATGCGTACCGTTGGACCTATCATTAAAATAATTTCCAAGAAAATTGTTTAAGTTATCTTAAGTAAAATAATTTTAGCCCCAAAAGGTGAGTAGTGACCTGTTCCAATAAACTTGAGGACAAAAAATTCATATTCCCCTTTCCATTTGATTGTATTATCAGTTTCTCACCATAAAAAACTATACAACACACCTCGAACAATATTCTTAATTTTCACCTTCTTTTTTTTTTTTCTTTCTTTTATTCGTTATTAACATAGACTATGTTGGTAAATTGAGTAGGTTCCAAGAAAATTTAAGTAAGTTTTCTACTCCAAGATGCTTCCAGAATTTATACTTCAATGTCTAAATCAGTGAACTAATTGATAATAATGAAAGAATCTGGAAAAGAGTGGATGTGGGAAAAGGATTACAATATGTCCTTTCGACTATTTATAGTAACCATACTTATCGTCGATAATGACCTTTAAATTAATCGTAAAAATAAATATGGCATCCTTCACTTGATCCGTACATGATGTGATATATATCTATTTGATATCATAGTAATTAACTAGTGATGCTATTAAATTATTCCAACAAAATACTATCAATTCGGCAATAAAACCACTCATACCTGGTAATGCAAGGAAAGCCATCGTAAAGCTATGGAACATCGTGATCATTTTTTGCATTGGAATAGTTTTCTGTCCAATTTCCCAAGATAAACAAGGCGGATTATATCATAATCGTCCCAAATAAAAAAAGTACAGTATCAAACCAAAATATCCAACATATAAGGTGATTGACTTTTAGCGTGACTCTTTTTTTCTTAATTTAATTGAACCCCTATAACTTACGCCTTTCATAGATTCTACTAATTAATTACTCCACAAATTATTTATTCCAAGTAGAACTAATTATGCATTATCAAACTTAATTTTATATCACCTTTCATAACTCACGGCTAAAATAGCTTACATATGAAATTCGTAATATTTATTTGGTATAAGAATAAAGGTACCTACTGTATCACCGTCCACAGTGTCCAAAAAAGGCCTCTTACAAGAAAAACTCAAATACCAAAAGCCAAAGAAAAAAAGGTATTGAAAAGGCAGAAACACTAGGGTGGCGTTTGAATTTGATTTTAGTTTAACTTTCAAAAATAATTTTGTGAAAAAGTTTTATTTTGGAATCTTTATACAAATAGCCGGTTAGATCTGTTTACTTTTCCTTTGTTAGTATACATAGATTATATAGTAGAAATTGCACCAAGTAGCCACTCTGAAAGGACTGCTCTTTAAGAATTAGGCAATTCATTCTGCATTTCACTTTAATTTTTCGGGACACAAATATCCTGAATTGTACTTCAATTAAGATTTTTAGTTCAAAATTTCAGAACAAAATAAATATTGGTTAGTTCCTAAATAACAACCTTAAAAATAATTGTTTGTCCACTTCGTCCCAAACTACACATATATTTTATTATACGATCATCAATTATTTTTTTAATTTAAGCAATTGGGAGGACACTTTTTATTATAATTCTTCTTTTACATTATTATTTTTTTTTGGAAAATGTTATTGAAGAGTTTTGTTTGGAAAAATATACAACAACAACAACAACAATCCAGTAAAATCCTACAAGTGGGGTCTGGGGAGGATAGTGTGTACGCAGACCTTACCCCTACCCCGAAGGAATAGAGAGGCTGTTTCCGAAAGACCATCGGCTCAAGAGAATAAAAAGACAAAAGGAGACGATATTAGTTCACCACAGAGATCATAGGGAGAATAGGAACATAAAATGCAGAGCAAAAAAAAAAGGCACGACATTGCCACTAGCTATCTTAGACAAAAATCCTACTAGACTAGGGTCACAAAGGTACAAAGGCAAGACTCAACTACCTCCTAGCCTACAACCATAATACTCGACCTCCACAACTTCCTATCAAGTGTCATGTCCTCGGAATATGAAGTCTCGCCATATCCTGCCTGATCATCTCTCCCCAATACTTCTTAGGCCGCCCTCTTCCTCTTCTCGTGCCCTCCACAACCAGTCTCTCACACCTCCTTACTGGAGCATCTGAGCTTCTCCTCTGTACATGCCCGAACCATCTGAGCCTCGCTTCTCGCATATTGTCATCAATGGGAGCCACATGCACCTTCTCCCGAATATCATCATTCTTAATCTTATCCATCCCAGTATGCCCGCGCATCCACCTCAACATCCTCATTTCTGCTACTTTCATCTTTTGGATATGTACGTTCTTAACATGCCAACACTCAGCCCCATACATCATGGCCGGTCTAACCACCACTTTGTTTGGAAAAATATGTTGATAAAAAATGAAAATTTGCTTCTTAAGCCAAAAGGCTTTTGGTTTTTTAATTTCAGAAAGACTACTTTAAACCCACTTTCAACCAAAGGGTCCTACCATTGACACTTTTTTTTATATCAATCAATCATTTGGTATATCATTGTATGGTGATTTTTTGTAGTATTCCATTTAGCTTTTTGAAGCTCAGAACCATTATATAAAGCTGACAAACCATTACCACCCAAAGCCTCAAAGAACCTTTTCTTTCTCCAAAACGCGCTTATAACAAACTCATTGTCAAGTTGCCGCATTTCCATCTATAAGGTACTTCCCATCCGTACCCATTTTACGACCGAGCAGTCGATCCTAACTTGTTTGAGATTGAGGCGCAGTTGCTATCGTCCTAGTATGATTGGGATGAGAAACTCTACACTAATGTGCAAACAAGTATGGCCGAATTTGCGAAATTTGCCTCAAAAGGACAAGGTTGTGTTTGTGATGGGAGTCACCGGCGCCGGAAAATCAAGACTCTCAATAGACTTAGCCACTCAATTCAGAGGAGAAATAGTGAACTCCGACAAAATACAAGTATACAAAGGTCTTGATATTGCAACTAACAAAATCACACAAGAAGAACGTTGTGGTATACCACACCATCTCCTAGGCGTAATTGATCCTTACAAAGAATTCACCACCAAAAACTTCTGCAACATGGCTTCACTTGCAGTTAACTCTATAACCGACCGTGGTAAACTTCCGATCATCGTTGGAGGTTCCAATTCGTTTATCGAGGCGCTTGTCCACGACAACTCTCATAATTTTCGTACGAGGTATGATTGTTGTTTCCTATGGGTCGATGTGTCCATGAACGTACTAAATTCATTTTTGTACGAACGAGTGGACAAAATGATGGAGCAAGGTATGATTGACGAGGTAAGAAACATGTTCAATCCAAAAAACACAGATTATACCAAAGGCATACGTAAAGCAATTGGCGTACCAGAATTTGATAGTTATTTTCGAGCTGAATTATCAAACTCAGTAGACGTGGAGACGCGCGAGAGGCTACTAAAGGAAGCTATTAATGAAGTGAAGATCAATAACTGTATACTAGCTAGTAAACAATTAGAGAAAATAAAGAGACTGATAAATGTTAAGGGATGGAAAATTCAAAGATTAGATGCAACAGAAGTTTTTAGGAGGAAACAGAGAAATGCAGAGGAAGAAGCAGAGGAAATTTGGAAGAATATGGTGATGGGACAGAGCATAAAGATTGTGGGTAAAATTTTATGCGAAAATAATAGGAGCAAAATGGTTTACAGAAATGATGTGACAGCCATTAAGAGAGCAGCAGCGTCGGCCATAGCTCAATATTAGAGCAAGTTGTGCATTAATCTGAAGACTTCTTTTTTGTACCTTAGTCGCGTGATCGATCGCCAGTTTTGGGAGATAACATTCATATATGTCCACTTTTAGCATATAGTTTATTTTATTGTATTTTTCACTGATCACTTTCGAGTTTTAGTTTTTCACCATTGTAACTACATAAAGAGTGTAACCCTTTCTGATATATGGAACATAAAATAATTGACAGAGACAATAAGAGTGCTAGTTCTTTTCATGGACAAAAAAAGTGACAAAGTTCTAATGGCTGTTGCTGCTGAATTTGTATGTTAATTGCTGCAACGAAGGATGAATGATATATAGTTATTCTCAGTTAAAACATTCAAGAATAGTTTATGATGATTTTTGTGTTAATCACAGATTTCTAAGTCGTGTAAATTTAATTTATTTATTCAATTTTTTAAACAAAACCACAAAAGATGGTGGGGGTTGGACAGACATTTATTATTTCTTCGTTTCATTTTATGTAATGGTATTTGATTAGGCGCGAAAGTTGAAAAAGACAAAAAAAACTTTTTGCACATTCTTCTTTTTAGTCATTTTCTGGAACAGACCAAAAGAAGAGAATTATCATATAAAATATAATTGAAGGAATAATTACTATTATCATTCTATTTACAACCAAGGAGTGTGATAGATGGACGGGATCAGTTCACCCTTGGTTAGAGGTCCCGGGTTTATGCCTTGGAAATAGAAAAATATCTGGTAGGGGAAGTTTCCCCCCTTTTTTTTGAGTAGTAAAAAAGATTTACATATTACGTACTTGATAGAGTTTTGCATATTACACGCCAAAGTAACATTGGGGCCGTGTATCCCCTCATACAAACAACTATTGTCACTCACAATATTTTGATTTCCTAGAGATCTAAGCATATTACATAGAGAGATAGGTAGTAATTGATTGGTTTTTTTGTTTTTGGCTTCCTTGGCTAGTGCATCAGCTACTGCATTCCCTTGCCTGAAATTATGTCGTAGTAGAAGGTCCCTCTCATGGTGCATTAATGACTTCAATGGTGGCACTGATTTCATGGTTTCAACGTACAAAGCTGTGAACGTTGACAAGGGTATGATCACACCATTCCACTCGATTGACCTTGAGCCGGAGTTTCAATCATATCCGAAAAACCAAATGGGTTTACGAGAGGCATATGATTGTCACTTCTTGTTTCCAAGAGAGTGACCATGCAAGATCGATGGGTGTTAATCATTTCCCTAAAATTTAATCTAAAGTTATCATTGTTCCCACCCCGAATGTTCCATATAATGAATGAGATAGCTCTATTCATGTTGATGGTCTGGTTGTGTAGATCCCCATTCTCCAGCACTGATGGTGCATGTATTGGACTCCTTCTCTGAAAGGGAACCAAGATCATTACATGCTGCCCTACTGTTGGGTCTGTCGCTGGCCTTATGTTTATTGTGCACTTGTAAAGTGCCATCGGACAGTTGAGTACTTGCCTCTGCTCTTACGTCTCCACGAAGATAAACACTTTTACCTCGTCGAGTATTGATTCTAGGATTAAGTTGATGGGTTCCACTGCTTCCTCCATCATGTCTTGTTGCGGTGTGTTTAAGTGTGTCTGGGGTTGTGATGGTCCGTGGTGATGAAACTGGGGTGCATGCTGAGCATTTGGAGCTTGGCCTTGTTTTGCATGTGCATTCCAAGGTGTAAACATCGGGTTGATGTTGGTCATCACTTCCGGAAAGAAGAATGGGAGCTCCATCAATGGGTTTGCATTTTGAATCGGGACAAAGTATGGTGGCAAACTCCACTGTCCCATCATCATCTGGGTTATGTTGTTGTACTTGGTGCTATGGGGTGGAATATGTTGTTCACTCAAACATGATTCATAAAGTTGTTCATCACCATCCGGATTCCCTCCGAGATTAGCTGTGCTAGGTAGTGAGAGTTTTGTAACACGATCACTGTCTCTCTTCCATTCAATATTATGTTGAAGGAGATGGCATAGCCCATCAGGCCCAACTCCACCCACGATAATGGTTGGTGGTTCTCCAGCAGTGGAGGTTGGATGAAGATTATGGGGGTGTTCATTGTTTGGGAGTGAGGAGGTGGTTGGTTTGCCATGTTTAGAGGTCGCTGTTGGCGTAGGATTTGGATGAGACAATAACGCCTTCTGCTGGGAATGGTAGTCTTGGCATTGTCTGTTCAAGGGTTAGTACTTATAGAAGGATTTGGGAGAGTAGTGGATCCTTGTATTTTTGCAGGATCTTTGTCAATAATTGCTTACTCAGTTTGCATGTCATTTGGAGGAGGGGGGATAGCGTATAGAATTATTGAAGGTGGGAGTAGATTGGGCTTGGTTTACATGTTGCAAGGCATTGGCCATTTGGAAAGAAGGAGGTTGTTCGCGTGACAAGTATAATTTGTCATTTGTGGCGTGCAGATTATAATTATTAGGATTAGTAGGGTGATTTGTGGAATTGGCGTGATTAAAACTATTTTGATAGCTTTTGTTAGCAGTATTATTATGTATTTGGGTAGAGTAGTCTGATTTTTTTGGTACGTGCCCAATTGAGTTGTCAATATTGTGTGTCTTATTAGTTTTTAAATTATTTTTAGTAGTTTTTTCCGATGGCTGGTTTGTGGTTTTTTCCAAAACCCTATCCTGCTCCATTAGAGTTGTAAAGTGATTTTTGTTTGGATATTGTCTTTGCTTGTGAAGAGGTCTCCTTTAGCGTGGTAGATTTCCCAGAACCATTTTCACTAGGAGTATTCTGTATAGAACGAGATTTATAGTTAAAGATTTGTGAGCTAAGAAACTTACCTGTGGTGGCATAAAAATGTTGACATTAATACCTGCAGCCTTTGATGTTTCTGAGCTCCCACTCATTGAAGGATTCTTTTTCTTTTTGTTGAATATGACCGTCTTCCATTCTTCTTTTGCTTTGGATGGGTTCTCATGCTCTTGGCCACTCTGCTCATTTTCACCACGCTCTTTTGTTACTAAGTTTGCTGGGCATCGTTTTTCTATGGTACACTGCCATGTTGTGTGACCTAAATGGCCACAATTTTTACAGAGGAGTTTTTGTCCTTCATAGAGGATTTGTTGTTTGTGAGTACCTATCCACACACTGGATTTAACTGGCCTGTCCAGAGGTAGCTCCACGTAAAGCCTGACATAACGACCACGTAGAGCTGCTGATGTGCAAGCATCGACTTTGAGTAGTCTTCCAATTGTGTTACCCACTTTTTTCAGAATTTTTTCATCGTTGAATTTTGTGGGAAGATGAGGTAGACGAACCCAAATTGCAGTAAAGATTTGTTTGGCAGTTGAAGGGACGAAATTTGGTTCCCATCATTGCACTGAGAGGAAGTGACCAAAGACGAACCATGGTCCATTTTGTAATGAATTCTCCAAATTTTCCTCTTTAATTGTTCCTAAGCAGCACAATTCTGGATTAGACGAGCCAATGAATTTCAACTACCATATGATTGTAAGAAAACCACCCATACAATATTTCTAATAAAGTGGAGATAATTATAAAAAAAATGATGTAAGAGAATGAGAAGAAAATAAGAAAAAGATTCAGTGGGTTACTATCTTAGTCTTTTTAGGTATAACTAGTCTAAGCGTACGCGTGTTGCGCGTGTACCCTATAATATAATATGTTAAAAAATTATATAAATATTTTATTATAAATTATTTGAATTGTGAAATAAAGATGAAAGAGGTACAGTGTCTTCAAAAATCCAAAGCAAGAAAGAATATAAATTATCAATTAAGCTTTCAAAATAAAGAAACACTTACAAATTAATTTTATGAAAATAACTACAATTTGTAAACTTAATAATAGATACTATCTAAAAATATTGTTGAAATACTTACAGAATCAAATTTCAAGAATAGTCAAAAGTATAATTATCAATAGAACTTCTTAAAAAACACTTGCAAATTGAGTTTTATGAACAGTGAATAGGTTATATGAAAGAAAAATATGTTATTATACTGTATTTGTAAAATAATTATGGAAATATAAATAAACATAAACAAAAATAAACATAAACAGAAATGAACAACAACAGAAATGTACAACAAAATATCAGAAAACTAATTCGAGCCCACTGAATTCACAGTGTTTCCTTAAGGAATTTAATCCCCTCCTAGTACCCAAGGTTATGGATTATTTCCTCCCAGGATAGAACGAATTACACACTGGTGTAGTGGTACTTCAAACCCCAGTGTTTCAGCGAACACAAAGTTCGGTAGCAAATCACACTTACTGTTGCTTTGTTTGATGTTTAAACTATGCAGAAGAAGGAGGAGAAACTCAAAAAATCGTAGTGAAATTCTGAGCAGAATAGTGTTGTATTTATAGCCAAAGTTGGGCTGAAATCTGAAGAGGTGCAACTCTTCAGAATGACTGTTTATGCAAAACGGCCACAGCATAAATGCCATTATATAAATGGCCATTTACTCAACAATAAAGAGGGAAAATAAAGAGGGAAAATTAAAGGGTAGTTAATTTTCTGTTACAAAAACAGAAAACTGAAATTTGGATAACTGAATTGAATTTAATATTAATATTTATTTTTAATATTAATATTCTGTTATTAAAATAAATATTTAATAACATTTCTGCTAATATTTTACTATTAACAAATAGCCGAAGCCGA
This sequence comes from Nicotiana attenuata, assembly GCF_001879085.1. Lineage (NCBI taxonomy): Eukaryota > Viridiplantae > Streptophyta > Magnoliopsida > Solanales > Solanaceae > Nicotiana > Nicotiana attenuata. The sequence continues at coordinate 57,165,599 of NC_031989.1, forward strand.
AGCCGAAGCCGAAGCCGAAGCCGAGTCGAGCGGGCGACGACGACGACGGCGCGAGGCTTGCCTTCTTCTCAACTCTTTAAGAGCTATAAGAAGAGCAATTGCTTATATACCCATAAAAAACCTCTTCCTCTTCCAATATGGGACAATGTCCGAACTTAAAATTTCATTCAAAAATTTTATTTCCCTCCATTTCCCATTTACACTCTTTTATGTATTTAATATACTAAATACACAAAAAACCCAACAAAATAGACGGACAAAATTGTGCTTATGTGGTTAAAAATTTAAAATCTAATGACAAAAGGCCAATATAGAAAATCAAAATTATGCGAAATCAATTTTTGTTCGTTTTTCTTGTCAAAAACAACTTTGCCTATTTTTTCATACTCTTTTATTTTATTGATATTGCATCCTTATTAGGGAATACTAAAACCTACCAAATTAAGCTTTAAAATTAAAAATAGCTACATAAGAGTTATAAAAAAAAATAGATACTTCATCTAGGAACATAGGCGTGAATGCCCTCCCATTTAAATTTTCAAATAATATTATATTTATAATAAATAGTTCAAATAAGAAAAAAAATTATAAGGTAAAACATTTAAAATCTTAATTATTAGGAATTCTTACAAAGTAGTTAAAATAAGAAAAAATTAATACATATAATTCAGTAGATTTTGAAGTCCTAAATATTAGGAAAGCATTAAATCACTAATTTGTCTAGTATGAAATCAATTTTTAAAGGATAAAAAAGGCAAACGATATTTCGCTTAAGGGCTTCATGCTTTTAATATAGCGTGTGACCCTCGTATTAATAAGAAAACTTTTAAAAATAATATAAATAATATACATGAATGCAAAATTCAATTTAGTCTATTAATGAATTCAACTACTAATACAAATACGTGAATTCAATTCAACTAGTAATACACAATCTTTTTGTTTAATGATCACGCCCAACTATGCCTTATAAAAAGGACTAAGGGTCGTTGAAAATATAATCCGGTTTGCCAGTCCGGAGTCGAATCCTACAGAGAACTAAGGCTTAGCTACAGTTGTTCAATATCGCTTAGAAACACAAGTCCAAACAATTTCCTAATTATAAAGATTATAATATTTATTTTTATATAATTAACTAACAAATACTAGAAAGCAGTAAAACTATCAATTAACAAGAATAAGGGTTGGAGAGAAGATTAAGGAGGTCAAGAGTTATGATTTCCCCTATTGTCGGAATCATTTCTGCTACGTTTTCTATTAATTTGCCTAAGTCTTCTCTACCGATCATGAGCGCTCTGAGTGTTGTAATTCTCTCCCGAGTAACTACCACAATTTACTAGACATATTCTCCCGAATTACGCTAGCTGACATTAAGTACGGCTCACTCGGATCGCACCAAGGTTTCGTTATCCCTAATCCCACCTTTAAACCCTCCGTATAGATCTCTCATATACGTTTGGAGTGATGTTCAACAACTACCTAAATATGCACTCTCTCCCGAGTAATACATACTAAATAGGCACAGTCGATTGAGAGCTCTTCAACCAACCACAATATAAACGTAGTTGAACAAATAGAGGAAAAGCTACAGCAAATCTATACTAAAGTAACAGGAAAATCATCCTCCAATAGGTTCCATCAAAACCCTAGATAACAAATTAGGAATTCATAATAGTATGCATAACTACAATGCTAGAATTCATAACCGATAATGGAAATAGGAAGAAGGAAGTGAAAAACTCGTAGAAGAATTCTCCGCCTAGCTCCTAGTGTGTTCTTGCCTCCTTACGTCGAATCCCCGGTCTCTTGTCGGTCTCCCTGCCCAATCCCCTTCAAAAGTGGCATTTTTAGGTCTATTTATATGTGTAGGAAAAGACCTAAACGTGTAGGTCAGGTCCTTGCAAACCAGGAGACGAATTAAGTCTTCAAACCTCGAAATGTACACGCCCAGACCTGGCGTCGCCAGGTCTAACGCCTACCTACAAAGAAAATCTTTTTTTTTCTTTAAACTTAGATCCCTCAAGAAAAAAAATTAATTAATTAAACTAACACAACTAAAATAGCATAGAAAGTCACCCAGACAATCTCCTCACCCCACACTTAAAATTGTTCTTTGTCCCTAATGCACACCATAACTAATAAGAGGGTAAAAGAAACTCCTTGTAGGCCAAAGGCCAAAACACTAGCAGCTCATGGTGTACTCAGACTTCTCCCAGGCCTTGTCCTTCGTGCGGGTACCTCACACTTAATTCCAACCATCTGATTTGCTGTTGCATCCTTCCAATAGCTTTGCTTTCCATGCTCCTAGAAAATTAAAAATCGACACTACAAAAATAATACAATTAAAAATAAACAAAATAAAATAAAATAGAAGAAAGCAGTAAAGCTGGGTTGCCTCCCAACAAGTGCTTGATTTAATGTCGCGGCACGACGCGTATCACTCTCTGCTTCCACCTCGAGCTTATGAATTGGACCCCAAATTTTGATTATGCTCTATGATCATGCTCCTGGGGTGGTGGAACGAATCTGACTGGCCCAATAAAATAATGTTGTATTCTACACTTCTTGGCCTTTAGATGAGGTGTGTAATCCCGACTTTCTGGCAAGAAGAATTCCAGAATGTAGGCACCTTGTTCCTCATTCCTTGACTCCTCAAGTGGCTCGGATGACTCTATTTCTATATCATCATCCAAACACAATGTGGAAAATGCTTGGAGTGTGGACCAATGCACTCAACTACATAAACATTGGGATTGTCAACATCCTCAACACTAATGACACTAGAGTCAACTAAATACGTATCATCAATGTCGTTTGTTGACTTTAGTATCTCTTCTACAACATCGGTATCCTCAAAATCTAGTTCAATTGATTTTTGGTGTTCTACTCTAGCCTTCTCCACTAGCACCTCAATTTTTGCATCTAATTCACGCTCTTCTTGGATACTATTCAGAATATTGGCTTGTTGAGCATTAAAATCTTCAACCAGTTGACTCACTTGAACTTTCAAGTTGTGAACAGTTTCCTCTTGCCTTTCTATCTGCAGCTGTATTTTACTATTTTGTTCCGCAAGGCACTTTAACATATCCTTAATCTCTTTCAGGTCATCATCCCTGGGTTCTTTGTTCCTATTAACTTTACAAGAAAAAGAAGAACCATCAAAGTAAGGGGTTGGGGGAAGATAAGAAATATAAGCACAACCATGAAAGTGACCATCTTGACCTTCACACATATCACACATATTCCACACATAAGATTGAGTTGGTGCACATAACTCGCTCTCGGAAATATTTTGATAATTTGCCATGGGTGGCTTCCTCCACAATAAGCATTATGAAGATCAATAGTAGAATTACCAACATCAAAACTCTCATAATTTCAAGATGCCATGTTTCTCAAATCAAAAATAAAAAAAATAAAAAATAAATAAATAATCAAATACAAGAAAACAAAAATAAAAGTTCAAACTTGCAACCTAGATATATTGTGATGACCCTAAAGGTCATCTCTTGTTTTAGAAGTCAAAATTGTGTTCCGAGACCTTAAAAACCTCTTTTTGTCCCCTCGATTTGCGTGCGCAGTCCGGGCGCGTTTCCGGAAAGCTTTTATGTGAAGTTTTAGAAAAATAATGAAATTGGCCTTTAAAATTGATTAAAGTTGACTTTGGTCAACACTCTTGGTAAACAGATCCGGACCCGTGATCCGACGGTCCCGTAGGGTCCGTAGTAAAATATGGGACTTGGGCGTATGCCCGGAATCGAATTCCGAGGTCCCAAACCCTAGAAAAGAATTTTTAAAGAAAATTATTTGCTGGAAAATGTAAAGGTTTCTAGAAGTGAAATGATGCATTTTCTTGATGGTATCGGGCCTGTATCTTGGTTCCGGAGCCCGGTACAAGTTAAAAACAATAATTAAGTTGAACCTGTGAAATTTGGTAAGAATCGGCATTGATTTGGTATAAATCGGACCTTTAGTTGAGAAAATGGAAATTTCAATGTTCTTGGGTAATTTCATGAATTTGAGGTTAAATTCGTAGTTGTTGATGTTATTTTGATGATTTGATCGCATGAGCAAGTCCGTATGATGTTTCTAGACTTACGTGCATGTTTGGTTTGGAGTCCTGAGGGCTCGGGTGAGTTTTGGATAGGCCACAGATTGAATTGGACTTAGGAAAATTGCAGTTGGTGTCTGGTATTTTTGCCCAGGCCTCTGATCTCGCAATTACGAGATCAGAGGCCTGGCCAAAATACCAGACACCAGCTGCAATTTTCCTTAGTCAAATTCACTCCGTGGCCTATCCAAAACTCACCCGAGCCCTCGGGGCTCCAAACCAAACATGCACGCAAGTCTAAAAATATCATACGGACTTGCTCGTGCGATCAAATCATCAAAATAACATCAACAACTATGAATTTAACCTCAAATTCATGAAATTACCCAAGAATATTAAAATTTCCATTTTCTCAACTATAGGTCCGATTTATACCAAATCAACTCCGATTCTTACCAAATTTCACAGGTTCAACTTAGTTATTATTTTAAACTTGTGCTGGGCTCCGGAACCAAGATACTGGCCCGATACCATCAAGAAAATGCATCATTTTACTTCTAGAAACCTTTATATTTTCCAGCAAAGAATTTTCTTCAAAAAAAAATTTCTCGGGCTTGGGACCTCGGAATTTGATTTTGGGCATACGCCCAAGTCCCATATTTTACTACGGACCCTACGGGACCATCAGATTACGGGTCTAGGTCCGTTTACGAAGAATGTTGACCAAAGTCAACTTTAATCAATTTTAAAGGCCAATTTCATTATTTTTCTAAAACTTCACATGAGAGCTTTCCGGAAACGCGCCCGGACTGTGCACGAAAATCGAGGGGAGACAAAAAGAGGTTTTTAAGGCCTCGGAACACAGTTTTGACTTCTAAAACAAGAGATGACCTTTAGGGTCATCATATTTTCCACCTCTAAAACAACCGTTCGTCCTCGAACGGACATAGAAAAGTACCTGAGTCGGTGAAAAGATGAGGATAACGGCTCCGCATATCGGACTCGGACTCCCAGGTTGCTGCCTCAACAGGCTGACCTCTCCACTGCGCACGAACTGAAGGAAAATTCTTCGACCTCAACTGACAAACATGCCGGTCTAGAATGGCTACCGGCTCCTCCTCATAGGTCAAGTCCTTGTCCAACTGGACAGTGCTGAAGTCTAACACATGGGATAGATCACCGTGATACTTCCGAAGCATGGACACATGAAACACTGAATTCACTGCTGATAAACTCGGTGGCAATGCAAATCTATAAGCCACCTCTCCCACTCGATCGAGAATCTCAAAAGGACCGATGAATCTAGGGCTTATCTTGCCCTTCTTCCCAAATCTTATCACGCCCTTCATGGGCGACACCCGAAGCAACACTCGCTCTCCGACCATGAATGCCACATCACGAACCTTGCGGTCGGCGTAACTCTTTTGCCTGGACTGAGCTGTACGAAGCCTATCCTGAATGATCTTAACTTTGTCCAAGGCATCCTGTACTAAATCTGTACCCAACAATCAAGCCTCTCCCAGCTCAAACCATCCAACCGGCGACCGACACCACCTACCATATAAAGCCTCATAGGGAGCCATTTGAATGCTCGACCGGAACTGTTGTTGTAGGCAAACTCTGCTAATGGCAAGAACTGATCCCACAAACCTCCAAAGTCGATAACACATGCTCGGAGCATATCCTCCAAAATCTGAATAGTACGCTCGAACTGTCTGTCCGTCTGAGGATGAAGTGATGTACTCAACTCGGCCCGCATACCCAACTCACGCTGCACTGCCCTCCCGAAATGCGAGGTAAACTGCATACCTCGGTTAGAAATAATAGACTCGGGCACACCATGAAGGCGAACAATATCCCCGAGATAGATCTCTGCCAACCGCTCAGAAGAATAGGAAACTGCCACAGGAATGAAATGCGCTTACCTAGTCAACCTATCCACAATAACCCACAATGCGTCGAACTTCCTCTAAGTCCGTGGGAGTCCAACAACGAAGTCCATAGTGATAAGCTCCCACTTCCACTCGGGAATCTAAATCTTCTGGAACAAACCACCAGGTCTCTGATGCTCGTACTTTACCTGCTGACAATTCAAACACCGAGCTACATCAACAATATCCTTCTTCATCCTCATCCACCAATAATGCTGCCGCAAGTCCTGATACATCTTAGCGGCGCCCGGATGAATAGGATACCTGGAACTATGGGCCTCCTCTAGAATCAACTTACGAAGTCCATCCACATTAGGTACACAAACACGACCCTGCATCCTCAAAACTCCATCATCTCCAATTGTAACCTGCTTGTCACCCCGCCGCACCGTGTCCCTAAAGACAAGCAAATGAGGATCATCATACTGCCAATCTCGGATACGCTCAAATAATGAAGAACGAGCGATTGTGCAAGCTAGCACACGGATAGGCTCAGAAACATCCAACCTCACGAACTGATTGGCTAAAGCCTGAACATCCAAAGCAAGCGGTCTCTCACCGATCGAAATATACGCAAGGCTGCCCATACTGGCTGACTTTCTACTCAAAGCATCGGCCACTACATTCGCCTTCCCCGGATGATACAAGATGGTGATATCATAGTCTTTCAAAAGCTCTAACCACCTCCTCTGCCTCAAATTGAGCTCCTTCTGCTTAAACAAATACTGCAAACTCTTATGATCCGTGAACACCTCACATGACACACCATATAAGTAATGCCTCCAAATCTTCAACGCGTGGACAATGGCTGTTAGCTCTAAATCATGGACTGGATAATTCTTCTCGTGAATCTTCAACTGCCGCGAAGCATATGCTATAACCTTGCCATTTTGCATCAACACCGCACCAAGTCCAATACGAGATGCGTCACAATACACCGTATAAGGCCCTGAACCCGTAGGCAATACCAACACCGACGCCGTAGTCAAAGCTGTCTTGAGCTTCTGAAAGCTCGCCTCACACTCGTCCGACCACCTGAACTGGGTACCCTTCTGGGTCAACCTGGTCATTGGGGCTGCTATAGATGAAAACCCCTTCACAAAGCGACGGTAATAACCCGCCAAACCCAAGAAACTCCGGATCTCTGTAGTTGATGTGGGTCAAGACCAGTTCTTGACTGCCTCTATCTTCTTCATATCCACCTGAATACCCTCTGCTGATACAACGTGGCCCAAGAATACAACTGAACTCAACCAAAACTCGCACTTCGAAAACTTAGCATACAACTGACTATCTCTCAGAGTCTGAAGAACGACTCGAAGATGCTGCTCGTGCTCCTCTCGTCTACGGGAATAGATCAAAATATCGTCAATGAAGACAATCACGAAGGAATCCAAATAAGGCCTGAATACTCAGTTCATCAAATCCATGAATGTTGCTGGGGCATTTGTCAACCCAAACGACATCACTAAAAACTCATAATGCCCGTACCGAGTGCGAAAAGCTGTCTTAGGGACATCGGATGCCCTAATCCTCAACTGATGGTAGCCAGATCTCAAATCAATCTTCGAAAACACTTTGCCACCCTGAAGCTGGTCAAACAAATCATCAATCCTCGGCAATGGATACTTGTTCTTGATGGTGACCTTGTTCAACTGCCGATAATCAATACACATTCTCATCGACCCATCCTTCTTCTTAACAAACAATACCGGCGCACCCCAGGGCGATACACTAGGTCTAATGAAGCCCTTATCAAGCAAGTCCGGCAACTGTTCTTTCAACTCCTTCAACTCTGGCGGGGCCGTACGATATGGCAGAATAGAAATGGGCTGAGTGCCCGGAGCCAAATCAATGCAAAAGTCGATATCCCTGTCGGGGGTCATCCCCGGCAGGTCTGCAGGAAAAACCTTTGCAAACTCACGAACAACGGGCACAGAATCCATAGAAGGAACCTCGGCACTAGAATCGCGAACATACGCCAAATAAGCCAAACATCCCTTATCAACCATACGTCGAGCCTTCATATATGAGATAACCCTGCTGGTAGAATGACCAGGAGTCCCTCTCCACTCCAAACGAAGCAACCCCGGCAATGCTAAGGTCACGGTCTTGGCGTGACAGTCCAATACAGCATGATAAGGGGATAACCAGTCCATTCCCAATATGACGTCGAACTCTACCATATCAAGAAGGTTGAATAGAGCACTAGGTTGCCTAGGTCTCACAATTCACGAACAAGCTAGGTAGAGTCTGAGGGATCGGTAATGAGACGTCTGTGCTTATCCCCAGAGGCTATAGAGTTTAGGAATAACTTCACATCTATTCTTCTCTGTCGTGCGATCTGTGGGTAGACTTGTATTGGATTATTTGATCATGTTATAACTCTTCCGCATTTATCATCTGTTTAATTTTAGTTTATGTTTATAACTGTTTGGATTGATTGTTAATGTGTAGAACCTTAACAGTTGGCTTGCCTAGCTTTCACGAGTAGGCGCCATCACGACTCCCGAGGGTGGAAAATCGGGTCGTGACAAATATGTACACCTACAACTACACCGTTAGTTCCCTGGCAACAACGCCAAAATTTGATCACGCCCAACTATGCCTTTTAAAAAGGACTAAGCGGTCGTTGTAAATATAATCTGGTTTACACGTCCGGCGAATCTCATAGAGAACTAAGGCTTAGCTACAGTTGTTCAATATTGCTAAGAAAAACAAGTCCAAATAATTTCCTAATTATAAAGATTATAATATTTATTTTTATCTAATTAACTAACAAATACTAGAAAGCAGTAAAACTATCAATTAACAAGAATAAGGATTAGAGACAAGATTAAGGAGGTCTAGAATTATGATTTTCTCTATTGTCAGAATCCTTTCTGCTTCATTTTCTATAAATTTGCCTAAGTCTTCTCTACGGATCATGAGTGCTCTAAGTGTTGTAATTCTCTCCCGAGTAACTACCATAATTTACTAGACATATTCTCCCGAAGTACGCTAGCTGGCATTAAGTATGGCTCACTCGAATCACACCAAGGTTTCGTTATCCCTAATCCCACCTTTAAACCCTCCGTATTGATCCCTCATATACGTTAGGAGTGATGTTGTTCAACAACTACCTAAATATGCACTCTCTCCCGAGTAATACACACTAAATAGGCACAATCGATTGAGAGCTCTTCAACCAACCACAATATAAACGTAGTTGAACAAATAGAGAAAAAGCTACAGCAAATCTATACTAACGTAACAGAAAAATCATCCTCCAATAGGTTCCATCAAAATCCTAGATAACAAATTAGGTATTCATAATAGTATGCATAACTACAATACTAGAATTCATAACCAATAATGGAAATAGGAAGAAGGAAGTGAAAAACTCGTAGATGAATTCTCAGCCTTGCTCCTAGTGTGTTCTTGCCTCCTTAGGTCGAATCCACGGTCTCTTGTCGATCTCCCTGTCCAATCCCCTCCAAAAGTGGCATTTTTAGGTCTATTTATATGTGTAGGAAAAAACCTAAACGTGTAGTCAAGTCCTAGTCAAACCAGGAGACGAATTAAGTGTTCAAAACTCAGAATGTACACGCCGAGACCTGCCGTCGCCACGTCTAATGCCTGGTGGACCTCGCCCCAGGCCTGGTGTCGCCAGTCATAACGCCTGGTTAAGCTGGCCTCTCCCTTGCCTCGCCAGGTCTCTCGCCAACTTCAAGCCTAGAGTCGCCAGGTATATCGCCAGCTAAAAGCCTGGCTTCGCCAGGTATAAAGCCTGCTATTGGCCTGGCTTCACCAGCTTTCTCCTTTTCACTGTTCTCGAGTACGCTTTCAACGTTTAAGTATCCCTTTTGCTCTACTTTCATCTCCAATCCACCTATACATAAAACAGACTCCATTATGCGCCAATAAAGTGTAATTTATCATTAAAACATATAAAATGCAAGGCAAATAATGTACGAAACTATGAAATTATAGCCACACATCACTCAATAAAATAGAACTTGGAAATTTTTAATTTTGTAGCTGCTGCTCGAACAACACAAAGTTTTGATAATAAAATATGGAATCGTAGCTTCTTTAATAGAAGTAGTCGCTTATATAATTCAAATGGGAAAGAATTTATATTAGGTTTAATTATGTATAGTTCAAATAGACAAAGAAAATATTATTTAAAAAAATAAAGTCTCCTAAATCAAAAAGAAGTTCAAAGTATTTGTTTTTTACTAAACCTAAAAGGAATACAAGATGGTGAAATTAAATGAAACTTCCGTAGTGTGAATTAATATGTCAAAATTTTATTAACCAAAAAAGACCCTTCTAAACCTAAAAGGAGAAATTTGATTCTCCAACGTGTGAATGAACTTGAACATGAATCTTTCATAGTGTAAATTGAATGTGTACTTGAAATTCTAGAACATAAAGGAATTAAAACATAAAAGTTCTAAATCTTTGGGAATAATTAAATGACTACTTTTAAATAATAGGAAGCTAATTAAATGGCTATTCCTAAATAGTAGAAATCTAATTAAACCTTTATTCCTAAATCCAGAAAAATAATTAAATAATTATTCCTAAATATTAAGAAAATAATCGAAAGACTGTTTTGTCCCATGTGAACTTTATTTTAAAGGAAAAATACCAGTTATGTCCATTTATAAGTAGCTTATTATAAAAATTGACTAATTCATAAAATATTACTAATATTAGCCAATTAGCTATTTGTAGCAAAAAGAAGTCAAATTTTTGCTTTCTTTTGAAGGGTATTATTAGAATAAATACGGTACATCTTAAGGAGCTTGAATCTCTGTTTTGGGATGATTTGGTGGAGTTTTGAGATGGTTTGAATTGAAAATTCGAAGTAGAAGATGAACATGAAAAAATAATGTGTATCACACTCTGTGTATCACTTGTATATCAGATATGTATGTATACCTGGGTGTGAGATAAATGGGTGATACATGTGTCGCAAAAGAATTTTTTGAATTTAATTTTTAACTACGAATTTTGATACCAATTCAGTCCAAATCACCTCCAATCTTTCTCAGATTTTGTATATTGATTCATTTATATGTTTCCAATAAATCTCAACCATACCCATTGAAAAAATATCCTTTTTTGCTTAGATTTTTGGAATCTTGTGTGTGTGTGTGTGTGTATATATATATATATATATATATATATATATATATATATATATTTCTATTTCATCACTTTATTTGCTACCTCATCCATGAAATTTCCTTTCCGTCTTGCATCTAATGTTGCTAATCACGCGTAAAAATATGGAAGGAGATCTTTTTGTGTGATTCTTGGAGAGAAAGAACTTTATTTTTTTGGGTTTTTAATTTTTATATGTGTTTGGCTAGTTTTGGTAAGTCTATAATTAGTGACTAGAGGTCGGTAAGTTGGGACATTTTTGGAACATTTCTTTAAGATTCCCTACTTTAAAAGGGTAAAAAGGCGAACGACATTTCGCTAAGGGCCTTATGCTTTTAATATAGTATATAGTATAAATATAGATAGATATAGATGATTAGGATCTCACGCTCACTTACAATTTGAATTAGAAAAATACTCCTACCAAAAAAAATTATGTTTATTTACTGATTTTCTATGTTATTTTTCTTATCTCATACAAAAAATATTATATAACTAAAATAATATATTCCGCATCAAACAAGGTATTAGTAATAAAAGAAAAAGAAGAGCGTATATTATTAAAAAGGAAGCGAACAGTAAAAAGAAATATTCACATAGTTGTAGTGTGTGCTGTGTACACACACAACCACACATATATATGAGGTAGCTTTCATTTTCAACTAGTTATATCAAAAGGATAAGATCCATCGAATTTAATTAGTTGGATGAGATCGCTAGTATCAAGAACAAAAGGAAAAGATCTCTCTTTTTCTGTGACTGGACATCATAACATAATATTAGTTGCACCACATTAAATATATATTACGTAAATTAATTAATTATCATCAGAAAAATTACAAGCAATGCTTCTAGTATCTGCATGTTGAATTGTAACATTCAGGGCTAGGGAATTTTTTAACGTGTTAGACTGGAATAAGGAAACATATTAGAAGTTAAAGTGGTGTAAACCCTAACACTGCCAGAATACATGAATATTTTGACGGTAAATGATATTGGTACACAATAAATGTAGGTTCGATTATCACTGTTCACTCATTACCCTTGTATCTCTTCCGTTATGTAATAGAATTAAGAAAATGACAGAAATAAACAAAATGTTGTACTTAATAGGAATGGACCTAAAACAGCAACTAGCTTTAGGGCTCTTTCTGTTTTGAGAATAAACTTAAAAGAGTGGAACTCGAATCGAAGGACTTCATGACAATCATCCGTTGGATCTAAGTATTTTCAAATGGATTTGATATATATATTAGACGTAGGGGTGTTTAAATCGAACCAGAAAATCGCATCAAACCGAAAAGTCAACCAAATCGATTAAAAAACCCGACTAAGTTTGGTTTGATTTGGTTTGGTATTGAGTAAAAAAATTCGAACCAAACCGGCATACAAATATATAATTTTTATATATACTTTTAAGACTTTATTATTGAATTTTCTTCAAAAAAATATAGAAATATTTGAGATCTTCCCATGAGATGTAATATTTAATAGAACTATAAAGTGCATTCATCTTTATTTACTATAAATAATGGGTTGTATCACTTTCTTATCAAGTGTTACTGAAATGCGTCATTCATCTCTTTGTTCTTCCATATTCATATGTCAAGATTTCTTGTATCTTTTTCGAATTTGAATGGTATTTCGATAATTTGACATTAAATACAATATATCATAATTTAGGTATCATCTTTATTTTTATATTTTATTAAATTCGATCAACCTTGAAAGCGTACATTAACAAAAAATTATTGTTAGACAACTAAGAAAATAACTATCACGTATTACTAAACAAATTCTCCCATAAGAATATTTTGATAGATCATATGTTTGTCAATTTTTTTAATGTTTAATAAACATGTATTGTGTAACAAAAAAATCCGAAAAAACCTGAAAAATCTAACAAAACCGAACCAATCCAAACTGATATAGTTGGTTTGGTTTGATTTTGATAAAAACCGAACCAACACAACCCATGTACACCCCTAATTAGACGTGTCAGAAATTATGTGAAGTCGCTCCTATTTCATTGTCCAGAGAGCTATACAAAGTAATGACCGAAAAAATGCGTAACGTTTGGAAAGCATGAGCAACCCTTCGTGCACGAGATAACACTGACAGGAAATTGACCCGTCGAGATCGAGTTATCTCAGGGGTTTAGGGGGGCTTCCCCTAAACTACAATCTTTTCTTTGAATCCCCTAGCTACAACATGGGATATTTGAAGAATTTCCTTTCTACAAACCTTCTATAATACTCCATAAGAGAAGCTCTTTGAGCTTCCTTCACATGCTTGAGCGTATCCCTTTTCTATTAGTAAAGTTGTTAAATTTCTTTTAGTTCCTTTATGACTATAATACAAATAATAGGGGTAAGGGAATTAACAAGCAAAAAAACGGATGTCCTAAGGCGCAACTTCACGCAGTTACTACGCCCTTGCTTCTATACTAGTTGTATAGATAATTTTTATATTATTGGTCTGAATTTCTTATATAGAGTTACCTTCAATTATTATTTAATGACCTAACTGTATAAATAACTTTTACACCACAACCAGTACATAAAACTTATTTTAAAACTAATTTCTGAATAAATTGCAAATTGAAGGAATGCCCAAGGTTCTCCTTTTCTCTTTTCTTTCTTTTTCCTTTTAAGTCACTATATGGATGGTAATTTTCTTAAGGACGTGTTAATGGTGGAGTCCGGAATCAAAGTGTGGTCTTTTTTGACTTGAAGCACAAAAATAGGTGAAAAAATCAACTGATGACCAATTTATGTATAACGCATGGGTTGAATGCGCCGTACCTTAACGGGATGTTTGTCCGTTAAGGTATAGCGCATCCAACCCATGCATTATATTTGAAATTGACTGGCCCACAATAATTGGTGTGTATAGCGCATAGATTTATTGCGCTACATATATAGCGGTTATAATGAATGCGCTAAGAGATAAAATTTGAGAATCATGGTGGTCCATCCGAAAATCATTAGCAACTCGATAATGTGCATCATGGGATATCAACAGATTATGAGTTGTAAGTTAAGAGATAAAATCTATATATAATGTTGGGATGAATTTGAGAAACTCACTATTTTATTGGTTGTGCAGTAAAAACGAGCACCTTGAAGGTCCTGTCCTTACTCAATTGCCCGAAGTCGGTATATTTAATCAGGATCTGGCAGATGCACAGAGTTAGGAAGATGATAGTGATTATGACAACAATGCTGATGAGTGTGGAGATAACACACCCTTCCCTGATGAGGGCGATGATGATGAGGAAACGCGTTTTGCTGATGAGAATGAGAATGAGCAACCTGATTTGCAAAGGGAGCATGATGCCACCAATGAGCATGCTCCGTATATGCAGACTCCACCTCCTGTTAGATCCATAGTGAACGAGTCACATGTGCCTATTCATTCAAGGGCGATTCCCTACCTTGATTAGTTGCCCAGTACGCCGGATGTGGATGCCCTCACAAGGGATCTTAATGATATTCGGACAGCAATGTGGGATGAATCTAGATCAATTGTGCTGTCAAAGAATATGCTTTTTGCTGATAAAGCGCGCCTACGCTGGGCGGTGCGAATGTACAACATAAAATAGTGTCGTGAGATCGAGGTTCATGAGTCATCTCTGAAAGTATACAAGGTTATTTGTCGTAGATGGTTTCAAGGTTGAGATGGATGTTGCGTGCGAGAAAGTTGAAAACAAATATGTAGATTATAGGAAAATACATTGGCACCCACACTTGTGATATGGACACATTCAGTAGGAATCATTTTAACTTGAATGTTGACTTGATTTCTCTTGTCTTGATTCCACACATTGAATAATCCATAAGGTACAAGATTAAAGAGTGTATAACATCTATCCACCAGGTATACGGTTGTACCATTACCAAAAGAAAGGCATTTCTTGGGTGTAAACGTGTGTTTGAGATTGTTTATGGTAACTGGGATAAGTCCTTTGCCGCTTTACCCAGGTAAATAGATGCTTTGCAACACTTTAACCCCGGGACTGTTGTTGAATAGAAGCTTGAGCGGAGTCTGGGAAAACAAGAATTCATATTCAGATATGTATTCCGGGCATTTAAACCAGCCATTGATGGTTTTGTGCATTATCGGCCGACAATATCCATAGACGACACTCATGTATATGGAAAGTATGATATTAAGTTGTTGATCGCCGTTGCAGTAGATGCTAATGGAAGCATATTTTCCCTCGCATTTGTTATTTGTGCCAATGAAAGCCAAGAGACTTGGACATTATTTATGAACCACTTGAAGAAGCACGTTGTCAGACAATGTTCAGGTATTTATCTAATATCTGATCGGCATGGTGGTATTCTAAGTTCTGTACAGAATTTGGTTACATGGCAGGAACCGTATGCCTACCACCGTTAGTGTGTTAGGCACTTGAAGGCCAACTTCCAAAGGGCTCATCCGAATAAGAGCTTACATAATTTAATAGGGATGGTTGCAACAGATCATCAAGAGTGTAAATTCAGAAGGCGAATGGACTTGATTAGGCAGGAAGACCCAGAAGCTTATCGTTGGTTGATGCGACATGAGCTTGACAAGTGGACTTTGCACAAGGATGGTGGTAGAAGATGGGGAATTTTGACTACAAACGTGTCAGAGTCTTTCAATGGGTTGTTAAAGTTTGCCC
Source organism: Nicotiana attenuata (assembly GCF_001879085.1). Lineage (NCBI taxonomy): Eukaryota > Viridiplantae > Streptophyta > Magnoliopsida > Solanales > Solanaceae > Nicotiana > Nicotiana attenuata. Next base: position 57,181,404 of record NC_031989.1, read on the forward strand.
GTGGATTGCCTATCACTGCCATGGTGCGGATGTCATTCAAGCAGATGGCAGAGATGTTTGTTGAAAGATCCAGAGGTGCATTGTCATTGATGGAAATGGGTGTTGAATTTATACCACAGCCGAGGAAACGATTAAAGAAATATAGGAAGTGAGCACAGTGGCATACATTTTTGCAGTATTGCAGCGACCCGACGACCAAGTCCGTGCACAAGTTCTGCTCCATCGCTTGCATATTGTAGCATCTCCAGTCCCAGCTGGTAGAACTGGGATGCCTGATCAGAAGGTGAGTAACACTGCGATACCATCCCATGTACTCATGCTCCTCGTCCAAATGGTCAGGTGGAGGGTATGTCGGAATCAGGCCATACCTCTTATCCCAATCCTCTATCTGGGCCTCTAGCCAGGCGAAGTATGTCTGGTCGACCTTGCAGCGATCATCCCGCTGGTAATGTGTGGGATGCCAAGTGGGCGAAATACGTACAAGCTGGCGTTGACCAAACTGTCGAAGGACTCGCTCGATGGCATGATGCTCGACTATATCGAGACATATAAGTGGGACTGAAGACATCCACATAGCTCGACCACAAGAGCAATAACCTTGCAATCCAACTATGAGCTCGACGTTGTATGGCCTCCATATGAACTATATATTAAACACAAGAACTGTGAGTAAACGCAATACATATCAAGCCAGGCCAAGTAAACTTGAGTATATATGTCCCTGAGCGTCTTCAAGTAAATCCAACAAATCCATGTAATAACAGAGATGATATCGAGCCTCGACCTCGCGGGCGTGGCCTCGCCTATCTACCCACCTCCTAGCTAGTGGTAGAAATGGTGGAGGTGATGCATCTGGAGCTATCGGTGGCAGGGGTGGCTGGAATTGCAGGAACCGCTCCAAGGCCCAAACCTAATATTGATTGTGGACGTACTATCTATATTATAATCATGAAAAGAATTGATTATGTTACCACCTGCAGCAGCAATATAAAAACGGCAATGTCTCTCACGGTGCCCTTGGACGACCGGCACAGCTGCCTATAAAGGTAGGCTAGAACAGCTCCACCCCAGTTGTAATTAGGTAACCCATCTAGCCTCTCCAGATGATGTAGAAATCGCAAGCTAACTAGGTTTCTTGAAGTATTCGGGAACAGAATACCACCAAATATCATCAGCAACAACAACCTCGTCTGCCGGTCGATAGCCTCTGGTGGTGAGTCATCAATAATCTCCGCGTGCAACGCCACCAAATGTTGCCTAACGGGCGTCAGCTGCAATCGACTGGCACCACTCAAAGCAGTCGGCTCCGCAAGCTGGAAACCTGTCAACCTCTGCAACATATGTAGTTAGTCATCTCCCATGTAGTCCCTAAGAGCATGCGGGTAGTTGATAGGGAAATCATCAACGGGCAACCCGAATTGAACCTCCACGTCCTCTAGCGTGATGGTAGCCTCGCCGATGGGTAGATGAAACGTGTACGTCTCCGATCGCCACCGCTCTATCATAGCCGTGATCAGGGCCCAGTCAAACTGCAATCGGCCGATCTCTATAATCTGGTAAAACTCCATCTGCTGAAGGCGTCTAACTTTACGGGGATGTAGTGGGTGGTCCCTATTGAACTCCCAAAGATCGTCTATACGTCTGGGGTGGAAGGTATGTGACAGACACTGTCCATCCCAGATGTGTGAAGACCTATGGTTGCCCTGGAGCAACAGTAGCTCTCGAACAGCAGGTCCAGGATGCATAGGGGGAAGCTCCATGACGATGTCTGTAAATTGAACAATATTAATTAAAGTATTTTTCTGTCTAATCGTTTAACATCTTTAAATTTATTGCGATATTTTTTATAATAATATTTAATCGATAAATTTTCTATATTATTACTTAGGTTGATGCATTTTCTATATTATTATTTTATATGTTAGTTTCTTACATTTTTACTAGAATTCAGCAGGGTTTTGTTTGAATTATCATCTTCTTTTTTTCAGATATTTTTGGGTTATAAGAGAATTAAATAATTAATTTTCATAATTAATCATGATATATTTAATAATTAGTCATATAAAAATACCTAGGTTGATGAATTTTCTATATTATTGTTTTATATGTTAGTTTCTTACATTTTTTGACTAAAATTTGGTACGATTTTGTTTGAACTATCATCTTTTTTTTTCCAGTTATTTTTGGGGTTATAAGAGATTTAAATATTTAATTTTCATAACTAATAAAATATTTTAGTAATTATTTATATAACAAATACTTAGGTTGATAAATTTTCTATATTAATATTTTATATGTTAGTTTCTTACATTTTTTGACAAAAATTCTGCAGTGTTTTGTTTGAAATGCCATATGTTTTCAGATTTTTTGGGTTATAACAGAATTAAATTAAATTTTCATAACTAATCAAGATATATTTAATGATTATTCATCTAAAAATACTACAAACTTAATAATAAATAATATTAAATTTATTTCATTCATAACGATTTATTTGTTAACTTTTATATTTTGCCCAAAACTTCGGCAGCATCTCTTTTGTAATGTCAACTAATTATTTTACGATTCATATCTAAATTTGATAATTATCTACTAATACATTAAATCTATAAATGAGTACTCTAGCCGAGTTAGTTAATATGGGCACATAATTTTTATTCTAGACTAAAGAATCCTAAAGAGCACTAAAGTCACACTACTCTAAATGGTCATAAACAAAGTCAACTACCATAAACTAAAATTTATTATCAGTTTTACTGCGCTAAAGGACACTACATATCAATTAAAGGCACAACATAACTGAACAACAACAAAGCCACATATTGTTATATGTACAACAATAAAGTCACATATAACACTAATTATTCCACAAAATAACAATATATAATTTTCATAATTTTTTAGCACATAATAAACTTTGGGATAAAAAATAAAAAAATACTTAAATGACAAAACGATCACAAAAAGCATACAACACAGTAAAAACAACTGATTGGTAATTTATATACATGAGTTTTACTAAAAAGTGAATCGGAATACCTCGTTTTAGAGTTTTTTGAATTGAGAAAAATTGATGATTTGACCACCGAAACGAGTAACAGAAGAGATCCACTACATGACAACGCCTTGGATCCGGTGTTACCTCGCTAAAATACTAAGGGGACACGATTTTTGGGAGACGGGTGGACTCCAATGAAAATTTATGCTTTAAAAATGGGTTGGGGGAGGGGGGGGGGAGGGAGGGGGGAGACCGATTTGTGCGTTCTGTCGAGAAAGAAGGCCGGGCCATTTATTATATAGGTATAGCGCATATTTTCAACTTCAGGTATAGCACATCCCATATTATGCGCTATACTTATAATTTGACCGACATTTGAATTTCAAATATAGCGCATGGATTGCATGCGCTATACCTTAAGGGACAAACGTGTCATTAAGGTATAACGCATTCACCCCATGCGTTATATATAAATTGGTCATCAGTTGATTTTTCACCTATTTTTATGCTTTGAATAAAAAAAAATCACACTTTTGGTTCCGGACTCTTAATGGTGTACTTGAATGAAAAAAAATAATCTGGAAATAAACTTAAGTCAATCAAATCAATCATAATCAGCATGTAATTCCATTCGAAGTCTCTTTTTTGGCTATACTATGATACTTCTATTAGTCAAACTCTACTTTATTCCTCATGTGTGCTATTTGTGGATAGTGAATGAAGTTACACGATCTCATATGCTCCTGTTTAATTTGAGGCCTTAACAATCATCTTCTTAATTTTTCTAATACTTCTTTACAAAGAGCACAAGTCCCATCAAAGTTAGTAGTGGCTATGTTGGCCTATATGATATTTGATCATTTATTCAAAGAATAGAGCCTATAAACGTCAAAATATATATATATTTGGTTGACTTGGCAAAAGCTAATTTTTACCCTTTATTTGGTCGCCAGATGTAGTAAGGCCAAAGAGAATGGCGGCTTTTCATGTTTTATTTATTGTATTGTATATATAAAAGAGAATGGCAGCTTTTTAGAATGATTGTTATCTTATTATATGTATAATGTATTAGTGTTAATTTCCTTAATAATGAGTTAAAGTTAAACCGACAAAACCATTCTAGTTCTACCTCCACGTAAAAAGGGTAGGTAAAAATACCAATAAATGCTTTCTTAATCTGGGTTCATTGTTCTCAATGTTAGCAAAGAAGTACCAAGAAAAGCTTTAAGCCTTACATATTTGAAGAAAAACATAGAAGTTACAAGGAGCAAAAAAGGTTAGCACATAATTGATGGAAACAGATACTACATCACTTTATTTCTTTAGTTCAACTACACATTAAGACTTTCATCGGCATTAAAACTAAATAGGTCACTATTACTTATCTATCTTTCTTTTTTTTTTTTCAATTTCAAGAAGCTATAGTTAACAAAGATAAACAAACACCAGTATACCATAATTCCTGTGAAAGGTTATTGTGAGATGGGGGGCATCAGGGAAACTGGGGTAACATTTGAGTTTCAAACTTTATCCTCGAACCGCACTCGAAAGTAACATTGCAAGATGAATCAACCACAACAGTATACTGGTGTACAGGCCTAGAAAGGAAAGGAGGCAAGCGAACCAGCAGATCACAGACACATTCACTATCGACTTGTTTCATCCACCTACAGCACTCTTCTTCTACAGGAGTTTCCTTATGAACGTGGTGTCGTCCATGCTTGTGTCTGTGTCTTCTCTCTGGAGGAGAAGGAGGTGACGGTGGTGGTGGAGGAGGTGATGGTGGAGATGGTGGAGGCCCTGGATTGTATGGAAGCAATGAACATGCATGATTCACAAGTGCAAATTGAGAGGCACAAAGCGGACGAGTGACAATAGGTGGCTGAGGCACCCATTGGCTTCTTGATCCACTTGGGTGCAGCACTAGGAAAACCACAATCAATACTATCTTTGGTAGGTTGTGTATGTCCATCTCCCCGATTGACAAAGCGTTCTGCTACTTGACACTTGAAAAAGCAGCTTTCAAGGTCTTTGTTATATCCTCAGTAGCAAGTAGAAGTACCTACCTGCCACCAATCTAACTTTCACTTATATAGACTATAACCCTGCATTCACAAGCTTTGCATGTTATTCAAATTAGGTACTGACTTTTAGGTTTCATCAGCCAAAAAAATTTGAAAAGAGAGAAAAGGGTGAATGTTGGTATGTACCTTATAGTAGAGCATATTAGGTCCATGGTTGAGAAAGCCTCTCTTTTTGTGTGAATGCTGCTTCTTTTTCTCAATACAAAATTGAGACAACTGAAAGCTTCCTAACTGTTACAAACATAAATAAAATAAATAGAAGTACTAAAATCCAAGCGCTTACAATAAGTACTCATTTTTATCACCTGTTGAGGGAGGAGATGGGATTAGCAGACTATTTATCACATTCAATGTTTCTGATTTTCTTCCTTTTATTCCAAAGTTATTGGCAGCTGCCAGCTTGTTACTCTAGAGACTTATTGTTCCAAATTGGAGATCTCTATGAATCAGCAAAAGCATATAATACAAGGAATTAAACAAAAAACAGTACCAGTTGAAAAACATAAAGACAAGCAAACTATAGGATTTATCATTCACAATCAGAAGGGCCTGGGTTTTACTTCTAAGAGTGCTCAAATACAATCAGAATTTTTTTTCAGAATTTCTATAACATTGGGATCAAGGAAGGGGACGGGGGAGAGCGAGAATTAATCTCACACTTATTTTAAGCCTTGTGATACAAAACGTAGATTATACAAACATGACTGTTTATTTCCTGCACAGACCCAACATAGGTCAACATTGCTGAGGTACAAATGTGTGCTGCAATCCATCGGTAAACCCCTTAATATATAAGCTTGGCCAGTTGTTGCAAAAAATTATGGACAAAAATTTGGAAAAGAAAAAGGAAATGATGTATAGCAGGATCAAGGAGTTCCTATAAGCATAATATACTTCCAACACCAAGAGGTAACTGCAGCTAAGTCCAGCCCTAAACAATATCTTTACGAAGTTAAATTACAAATTGGAACTCCTCTAACAATTTGAGATCACAAAATATTACTCTACTTTAAAGAAACTTGGAAGCAAAGATATGAGATAGTTTCTGGTAGCTATGATGATGCCAGGAAATCCAACCAGTGCATATTATCCTCACAAAGGAAAAGTTTAGACGGAGATCTCAATAACTACAACAAACAAAAACGAATACGCCTCAATCCCAAATAGAGGGAGATCCGAATATTAACCAAACTAGAGGGAACAAAGTCACACTAGTGTCAAAGATTAGTACAAAGTACAAACTATACCATTTCCCTGTCCCTTACTATTTTTTTTTTGGCATAAGGGAAGGTGCTCGGAATTTCAGGAAAGGAAGATGAATATATACTGATCATGATTAACTCCATTGCACCAGACTTATCTTACAAAGAAATTAGCATCTGTAGCCTGTTCTCGGTCTGCATGATGCTTATACTGAAAATTTACATCACATTAAACATCCCCTGCAGTTATCATTAGGCCCATAAGTTTCCAACCACGTCCCTTGCTCCACGAAACATAACTATTGTCCGGTCATCGTATTGTCCACCTCTTTCATCCGTTCAATCACCAATTGGCTAGATAATTAGCATGTGCTCCCCTGTCATGCCCTATGGAGCAGTCCACAAGTGCAATTATTATTGAGAAACTGCAATCTTCAGCAATTTTGCTAATTTGGTATGATCAATGATTTTATCACATCAGATTAGCTCCACTTCCAGGATTGGCGTTTGGTAGTCATCATCTCTCATTATGAACTGAGTTTATGCGAGGCTGACACCTCGTTTACAAGGCACGTTATAATTGCAGGTCGACCACAGAATAGCATAATCCATATTACTCGAATTTATTATGAATTCTTCATCCTTGATGCTCAAATCTCCCTTCTAATGCAGCTATCGACATTGAACTACAGATGCCTGCAAGAGGAAAATGCATTCAATCAGTTTCTTCTGTATAGTATTTGAAACTTCTAACTTGTTGCATTAAGACCAAATCAAATCTCTGGCTACAAGCTGGATATTGCCTCCTTTCCACTGGAATTCATCCTGCTGGTGACCCTTCTTGTCAGTCATTATCCTTTTTGGGGGATAGTTTGTTGCTTTCAGGGTCTTGAGCCAAGGGTCGATCGGAAACAACCTCTCTACTTGCATAAGGTAGGGGTAAGGCTGCGTACTAACTACCCTCCCCAAACCCCACTTGTGGAAATACACTGAGTTTGTTGTTGTTGTTGTCAGTTTATTTCTTTCAGGGTGTTTTACGCATAGAAAGCAATCCCTTGAGCGATTGGCATTGGACCATTCTTTTAAGATGCGGAGACATGAAATCTTAGTTCAGGAGCTATATCGTAGGTTTCATAGGTGCTCTCAACTGTTTGCAACTATTCACTGAACCATGCATGACGAACCACATGAAAGTAACAAATGCTGAGGGACGAGGTAGACCTAAAATCACATGAAAGGAAGTTGTCTCGAAAGATCTACTAATCCTTTGAACCAATGCATACTTAGCTAAAGATAGGGCACAATAGAAGAAAAGGATCCATATATGTGATACTTACTACCTAGGATTAGGGTTAAAATTTGTTAGAGAACTTTTATTATTATTATTATTATTATTATTATTATTATTATTATTATTATTATTATTATTGTTACTTTATCTATATAATATTTAACTTATTTTCACTACTTTATGTTATTTTGGCAATGACGATGATATGAGTTGAGCTTAAAAAGAAAAGTGAGGATCCATATTGCCGACCCCAACTTTGTTAGGAACTGAGGCGTAATTGTTGTTGTACATAGGACTCATATCAAACTTCATCTGCCATATTTTGGTGGATAAGATTTGTCATTTAATGAAGCTTTATAGGCACCAGGAACGAAACTTGCTAAAATCAGGAAGTCCTGAAATGATTATTGGCTTAATAGTAAATGGAGGATACCTTAACAATAAGAAGAAGGAATAAAATGTAACCAACGGATAAGGCAGGATTATCCTCCGTTATAGGGCATAAGAAGAAAGATGGTTAAGTTCTCATCATTTCATTCAAAACCATCATATCAGCAACTCTTACAGCCCTTAGATAATGGAAGGGGAACAAAGAAGAGTAGAAACAAGAGACATCAGGGTATGGGAGTGTGGGGAAAGAGAGAGATGCATGCCAAGAAGGTTTATAAAATTAAGACTCTGTTGGTCTCAAAATATGTCGAGAATAGATTGTCAGCTTGAACTCCTTTTCAGAAAGAAAAAGAAAAGGAGATATTCAGGTTGAAATTAAATTCTCATATGAAGCAATTAATTTTAAACTAAGAATGTCCATCCATATTTGTGAAGCTGGGTTTCTCAACAATAATATCTTTGTCCCAAAATTTTTGAAAAGACACAGCTGCTTTGCAAAAACAGTGTCTACTAAAAGCATAAGTGCTCTGCTAATTTGCAAGTTGCAATGAGCAGTGAATAACTACCCGGAACTCTCAACTCTCTGTTTTGCTAGTCAAAGTCACAAAGAAAACAAGAATTTGCAGAAGCATGTGCTGAAACCCAAAGTGACGTAACCCTTGCTATGAGGGAAGTAGAAGTTTGCAGAGAAAACGAACGAGTTGGTACAAACAACTGAATCATATGAACAGCATCTTTTGGTTCTTTTGTCAGAAGAAATCCTCTCTGAAATGTAGCATCTTCAAAATGAATATTCCCTCACTGAGATCCAGGAAATGAAGACTCCTTTGTTCTAACATCACTAGCCATTTTGTATTTACACCCAACTTCACTTTCAAGATGATGTTAGTGTTGACAGCTCGGCATCTTCCTCCTCGTCCAGAAGCTCCTCCTCGTATTTATGATAGTCTAGTCCATTATTGCTAACTGCCATCATTTTCATGTCCTTCTGAACCATCTCTCTTTGCAATCTCAATCGCTCAGCTTTCTGCTTGTGGCCCTCAGCAAGTAACTCGAGAAATTTGTCTTTAATCTCAAGAAGTGGGTCTAGATCAATCAGCTCACTATCCTTGTATGCTTCCCTAAGCATTGCAGTTTTAATCCCACACTTCAACGACATATAAAATATCCCCGAATGCCTAGTAAAAACATTTGAGAATGCGTTTGAGAACCTATATTCGTCACTAAACTTCCCCAAAATGTCGATAGGAACCCTCTTATAAATAGAAAGCGATAGCAACTCGTGGAAAACCCCCACAGTCCTCTTCTCCATCTCTCGTGAAGATTGATCCAAATGTGATGCATCATTGTAGGGTGATATATAAGGAAGCTCCATCCAATCTCGAATCCACTCTCTCACTTCCTTCCTAATGAAAAAGCCCGGAGGAAGTTTCCAGTTAAATGCTGGCCTAGTTCTGATCCCTGTTAACCTTGATTCTTCCTCAGCTCTTAGCTCAATCACCGACTTCGCAAACTCCGGGTTCCATGTAACCAATTGTAAAAATGATTTTCCCTCCCCAGGTTCACCAATTAAGTTAAAATATTCCGGATATTTTGGCACCAAATTTACCAAAAAATCATTCGGGAACCCGAATTCCCTCTTCACCTGTACTAATTTATCTGCACTTACAACATTATCCTTAGACATCATTAGAAGTTTGCATAACTTAGAAACCAAAAAGTTTTCATTTTTTACATAAATCCTACTCTCCTCTTCCAAGAATTGCCTTAATCTATCGCTTGCCCGAATGAACGTGACCGGATCGGATTTAGGCCTGACCCGATCCATGTAAGTATCGAATAACCCGGGGTTCAAATAAAGAAAAGTTTTGATTTTTACGGGCAACCGCAATCTTTCGCGTCGTTTCTCCAAATAGTGAAGAGGAATTACCTGACCCGGTTCGTTTAGCACTTCTTTAACAACTCTTGCACAATGCTTCCATTTTTTGTCGTTTTCGATTGCTTGGTCTAGCTTTGAGTCCTTGCGCCATGCTACTTTAAGGCTTGAGATTGATGCTGTGAATTGCGTGAAACCCCTAAATTCATCGGGTTTCCGATTTGAGCTTCCGAGTAAATAGACAAGCCGATTTGCGAGTTGCATACCTGGGTTTAGGGTTTTGGTGTAATTGTGGAATAGAAATTGGTTTGGATTCCAGATTCTAGGGTTTAGGGTTTTGGTGAAATTCCGGGACCCGAGTGTTCCAACTGAACGGGTTTGATTTGGGCTTGGTCATGTAATGCGTTGATGCTGGCTACCAAGACTGCCGTCAACCTAGGGAAATGCACAAATAGTGCTCGAGGGACCTACTTAAGACACAATCCAAATGTATGGGATGTTTGGCTAACACTATGTTTGGATCATTGTTCCCCATCGTTTATAATGTATTGTATTGTATCATATCGTATCGTTCTATGAATACAATATTTGGATAGATTGTATTATTTTTTATTGTTAAATAATATTTTGTTATTTAGTTTGACTGTATCGTATGTAGTGTAATTGATAAGTTTATTAAAATACCCTCAATTATTTAAATATTAAATTTATCAAATATTATGCATAAAAAATAATTTAAAACACGAGAAGGCAAAACACCTTAAGAAAGCAAAATAAAGAAGCGAGACAGAAGAAGGCAAAATAAAGGAGCACATCTAGTTAGAATCGAGTTAAAAGCAAATTAGGAGAAAAAATGAAATAGAATGCGGCAAACACCTTTAACGTTGGCGGCAGAAGTTTTGGAAAAAAACAAAGTAGGTTATAGGTTGGAGATGTGGAGTTAAAATTAAAAAAAAAAAGATAAAGGATAAAATAGAATTGTGGAGTAATAAATTAGGACATAATTGGAAAGAAAAATAGGAAACAATCCCACCACACCAAATCGGTCGTTTCAAAAAAGGAGACTTTTCATTGTTCCGGAACAATGAATTTAACAATACAATACAACCAACTTTAATGAAACAATCAAAACAAACATTGTTTTGGGATAACAATACAATACGATACAACCGGGAACAACCATCCAAACAAGTTGTAAGCTTATACGCTGGTCAAACTGGCTTATAAGTATTTTTTGATTTATCTATACGTTTTCTTGGTCATCAATACGACCTGTGCTTAATAGAACCGATCTTATTCTCTGAACAATCGGAATTTCGTACTTCTGTCGGATCCTCTCTATCTCCTGATCGAGCTTGTGTAGGTAGGTGTTGCCTGGTAGGGCTGATAGTAATACACTATGTGGGATGGAATAAGGGCCCTTCTCACCTCCTACGAGTCGTCCGACGGAAAAGACTTTCTGAATGGGGTTTAAGAACTTGGGATCGTCGATCTCCTCCTTAAAGATTGGGATGAGTCGATGTCGGTCGATGGTGTGAAAACACTTCCTGATGTCGAATTCCAAAAACCAACTTTTATAAGACAATGTTTAAATTTAAGTTCAGTCATAAGTCATAAGTTAGAGCCCTTTTGGATTGGCTTAAAAAAATAACTTTTAAGCACGGTGCTTAAAAGCACTTTTTAAGTGCTAGAACTTGTTTTATAAATAAGCAGTTACGTGTTTGGATAAAAATGCTTAAGCTGAAAAAAAGTTGTTGAAGTGTTTGATAAATAAGTGCTAATAAGCACTTATTCTGTTAAAATGACTGAAATATCCTTAAAGTTGTTAACACTAAAGTATGTTATTTTTTGAGAATTTCCTTCAAAAAAATTGGAAAAATTAATTTATGTTTAGATGAATTTTATTTGAAGTTACTATATTTAGTGCTATATATTGTTTCAACTTTTCCAATATTTTTGTATTTTAGTCTTTGTACAAGACAATCAATTATGACATTGTTTGTCTGGCCATGTAAAAGAAATGCAACGTATAAATGGGATATGCCATGGTAATGGCATTAGAAATGGTTGGCAAAAATGGGAACAGTGGAGGGAGAAGAAGGAAAAGAACCATGTACCAATGTGAAGAAACTCTCCAGTCTATCCCTTTTCTCCAGTTGGTGTCTCAGTGTAGTGCATTGGCAGAAAATCAACTCATAAAAACACATTTGAACTTGCTTCACTACTTAAACTTACGTGGACTGAAGAGCTTTCAAAATTGGAGCTGAAGTTAGGAAAGTTATGGAAGAAGAGGAAGAAGAAAGTAGAGGTTGCAACAAGAATGGAGAAAAGAAGAAGAGAGTATGTTTTAGGGTTTTCTACCGGGGTTAATTTCGGGATTAAGAAAAATTATAAGGGATAAGAATTTAATATCCTTGGTCAAAGAAATATGGCTTTTAAGCCAATTTCGAAAAAGTTGGAATTACCCAACTTGTTGGTTTTGGCTTTTTTAAAAGCAAGTTTTAACTTTTTTTAAGTCTTTTTTTTGGTTGCTGAACACTTTACAAGTGAAAAAGTGCTTAAAAGCTGATTTGACCAACTTTTAAGCCCATCCAAACAGGCTCTTAGTCACCCCCAACTTATGGCCTTTCAGCTTATAAGCAGTTTTAGTTTGACCAAGGTTTTTACTAATTTATTGTCACGACCCAAAAATCAACCCTGTCGTGATGACGCCTATCGTGGTACTAGGCAAGCCGATACATTACCAAAACAAGGTGATATTTTCATTTTTAAGATAAAACCAAAGCTATTTAACAATAAACCTTCATAAAGAGTTTGAATTAAAACAAAAGTGCGGAAAGAAAGCCCCACATCGGGGTGTCACTAGTCATGAGAATCTACTAAGTACTGACCAATAATACTAAGACTAATACAATCTGGAAAACAAACAATAACATCTATAGGAAGATAGGAGGGAGAAGAGCATGGCAGCGATCACCATGCAGCTTGATTAGGTCGCAGCAGACTCAACCTTAGGAAGAGTGGGCGCTAATACTTTTACCCAATAGAGGTATCGGGGTCAATTTCCACAGGGAGCTAGAAAGGGAGTTGGATATTTGTTTAGCCTAGAAATGCGAGTTTGCTTCTAATTGATCTTCTATCATTTTTGGGTTTTTCTTTGTGATTATCAACTACAATTTAACAACTACTAATTATAACTAAATTATGCTAAGATATCAAGTCTCGGTTGTATGCAAGATAGAAAACGGCACTAGGGTCGTGGCATTTACCTAGGTGGTCAACTAACGGGTAGAGATTCCTAATATGAGAATGATGATTATGGGGCTTATGATATAACCGTTACACGATAGCACTCACTCTCACACCTCTCGGTAGAGAGAATGATTTTGCCCAATTGGCTCTCTCGAGACCAATCGGGTAGGCTAACAAACCAAGCAACTTAGGGTTCAAGTTGGATAATTGCTCTCTCGAGGTTTTACCCGTTAATTGGGACTACTATTCTCATAGGTCCATCAATTCCTTGTTGGGTTAATTTTAGAGTCTTAGACACTCTTTCTCAAGAAGGGTCAAAACTCACAAAGCTAGACTTAGTGTTTGCAACCACCAAATCCAAGTGAAAACATAAAAATAACCCAAATATCATACACCCAACATCATTCAAGCATTAAACAATCATACCCATTAATTACCCATACTAGGGTTGAGCCACAACCCTAACTTATGGGTTTAGCTAGCCATAATAACAACAGAAATTGAAGGAGAAATAGATAAAATGAACATATTAATTAGCTAGAAGGTAAATCTACAATAATCCACGTTAAACAAGATGAAAAATGCCTAAAATAGGCTAACACTTTTGTCTCACGAGTGCAGCAGCTGTTCTGTATCTAATCCGTTCCCTAAAAAATGGCAAATATTCTATTTATACTAAGTTAAGAAAAACCGGACAAAAATACCCCTGCGGGGTCTGTGCGGTCCGCACGATGATGACACGCGGCCGCACTGGGTTGCTTTACTTCTGAGACTTGCTTTCTGAAGATGCTGACGCGGACCGCACAATGATGAAGTGCGGCCGCATGATGACTGGCGCGGACCGCGTGAACTTGTAGTGCGGCCGCATGAGTGGCTTGTGATGGTCTCTAAACTTTTGAGGTGCGGACCGCGTGAACTTGTAGTGCGGCCGCATGAGCTAGGACAGAGAATACCAACTCTCTGAACTTCAGTGGTGCGGACCGCGTGAACTTGCAGCGCGGCCGCATTGGTTGGAGCTGAGAATGCCAATCTCTAAACTTTAGTGGTGCGGCCGCATGACATGATGGTGCGGTCCGCACCAAGTTCTGAATATCAATGCTTTCATGATCTTTGACACTTGAGCAGGTTTCATTCTGTTTCGAGCCGATTCTTGACTTTCGTCACCTTGTTGCTCAAACCTGCGATCAAGCGCAACTTATAAGCATTCTGAGTATATTTTATGGCAAATCATACATAAAGCATAGGCAAGTATGGGCATAAAACGTGTCAAAATCACAGTTATCACAGCTACCTTGCCAACTCCAGCAGATCCGCGACGGATGAAATCAACGCTCACTAGCACGTCCAGCAACCCCTAGATCTGCACACAAGGTGCATGGAGTAATGTGAGTACGCCAACTCAGTAAGTAATAAAAATAAATAAAGACTGAGCAGTAGAAAACACATAGAGTCCACATCATGAATCTCAGTAAGTACAACATGCTTTCAAATCAGAGTGTGAGTCAAATCCTCTCGTTTAAAAGTCCAGTTTTAGGTAAAAATCATTTGAATATATTTTCAACAGTTTCAAGAGAGGCTCAATGAAAAAGAGAGTAAAAGTGATGAAAATCATAAACAGCCCATCGGGCAAACATCGCTCGTATACAGCCCCTCGGACAACATGAATCATAAACAACCCCTCGAGCATAACATCACCCAGAATCAGCCCCTCGGGCAGACCTCACAGTCACTCGTATACAGCCCCTTGGACATATATCATATCACTCACTCAGGGTACCCGCGCTCACTGGGGGTGTGCAGACTCCAGAGGGGCTCCTACAGCCCAAGCGCTATAACAAGCCACCTCGTGGCATAAATCAAGCAGGCCATTAGCCTCACATAATCATGAATTAGTAACAACATGTTGCGGCATGCAGCCCGATCCCATAATATCCTCACAAAAACAGGCACTCGGTCTCCCTCAGTCATAAACCTCTCAAGCCACTCGGGCTATCAGTAAAAACAAATAGGGTGCTCAGCCTAAAATAATATTTTATGCATCAAAACGGCGTAATAAAGACTGAGTTATGAAATCAGTAAACACAGCATGACTGAGTATAGCTCTTAAATCAAAACAATGAGAGGATAATAAGAAAAGGTCCCTAAAGTTCCGAACAGCTTTGGCACGAGGCCCAAAATGGCATTCAGCCCAATTTATAGAAATTCTTTCTAAAACACATAAGTATCATATAGTTTCAATCAAATACACAACTTTATAGTTGTTACGGGACGGACCAAGTCACAATCCCTAACGGTGCACGCCCACACGCCCACACGCCCGTCACCTAGCATGTGTGTCACCTCAAAGAAGTAAAACGATGTGAAACCCGGGGTTTCATACCCTCAGGACTAGATTTACAATCATTACTTACCTCAAATCGGTCAAATCCCTACTCTGTGATACCCTTGACTCTGGAATCGGCCTCCAAATGTCCCGAATCTAACCAAAAGTAATAAAATGCAATCAATATAGGCCAATGAACCAATTCCATACGAAAAACTATCAATTTAGACCAAAAATCCCAAAATTCACCCAAATCCGGCCCCCGAGCCCACGTCTCGAAATCCGACAAAAATTACAAAACTAGAAAGCCCTTTCACTCACGAGTCTATCCATACCAAATTCATCAAAATCCGACATCAAATGGTCCCTCAAATCCCCAAATCAAATTCTCCAATTACCAAGCCTTAATCTCCTCAATTTCATCCCTAATTTCTACTAATTACATGCTTAGACAATTGAAAATTACCATAATCATGAGTATTGAGCTCAAGTAACTTACCTTAATGAAAACCCCCTTGATTTCCTCTTCAAAACACTCCAAAAAGCTCCAAGTCCGAATAAAAATGGTGGAAGATAACCCAAATTTCGCGAAGTGTGCATTATATACCTTCTGCCCAGGCATCTCGCACCTGCGGCCCTTTTCTCGCACCTGCGCAACCGCTTCTGTACCCAAGAGTCCGCATCTGCGGAAATCACTTACTCCTACAAAATCTCTTCTGTGGTCACCACAGGGATAGTGATACGTAGTACTACTGAGGCGAACGATCCGATCCCATAAGAATAGTGTTACCTTACTGCCGAGGCGAACATACCGATCCTATAAGAATAATATTACCATATTGCAGAGGCAAACGTCCCGATCCTATTAGAATGGAGAAACTATTTCACTCGCGAAAATACATGCGAGTTAAGAAGACACAAATTTATTGTTCATCAATTATTCCACAATTTACAAAGTAAGAGACTCAGCAGTATTTTATTCTAGCCCCAATCCCAGTCATAAATTAAGGAAAATCAATTACAAGGTGATTACAAATAGCACATTTAAGGCATGATGTGAATCTAAGTCTACCCGGACATAACATGAATATAGCTACGTATGGACTCTCGTCGATCGTGCGTATGTAGCTCCTACAACAAGTAGCACGTAACAATTAATACATCTAAGGAGATAATTTCCTCTTACAAGATTAGGCAAGAGACTTACCTCGCTTTCAAGTTCACTATTCGGCTCTTAACCTCACAAGAAATCCTCAAATGACGCCGATCAATTCGAAACTAGTCAAAAGTCGTATAAACTAATCAATATATACTCAAAAGTTCATGATTTAACTATTAAGCTAATTGATCAACCAAGTTCGAAAAGTCCATAAAAGTCACCCCCGGGCACTCGTGCCCGGATTTTGAATTTTTTTTTTAAAGATAAACGTTAAATATATAATTTATTCCCAATTCCATAATCATGTGGTCAACTACCATTTTTACCAAACCCTTGGTTCCAACAAAAGTCTCATAAATTTTCTCTAATTCCATGTCAAAATCTAACCATAATACTCACTACAAGAAAGTATGGAATTTGCAACAACTTTTTTCGTTGCCATATATTGGATATTGTTGCGAAAAGTACTTTTGGCAACAACAAAAAAGTTGTTGCATGCCGTTGCAATAAATGCTGATGGAAAAAGTTTTTGCAACAACAAAAATTGTCATTGCCAAAAGTTGACTTAACGCAACAAGAAATATTATTGCCATAAATTATATTTTGAGTATACGTTTGTGGCTTATAAAAATATTTAGCAACAAAAATTATTGTTGCGATTAATTATTATTATTTTCGCAACAATACTACTTGTGGCAAAAAATTGGCAGGAGGGTAGTTAATAATCTGTTATAAAGGCTTTTCGCAACACGTATTGTTGTGGGCACAAACCACTTTTTGCCAACAATATTATATTTTCTCTTGTACAACTAGCAATAAAAAATGTGTAGTTTCTACATACACAAATCACATTTTCTTTTAAACTATCACAAATATATATAAATTAATATATGATATATATTTGCAAAGGTCAATACAACTGATTCACTAAGTATTTACATACTTTCAAAACCTAAATACTACTAAAACACACGTTCTTACTTAAAAGTAAAAACAAGAGCATCTACAAGGTCATAATTTCTAATCTAATAACAACCCAAAAGTAAATCTTCTTCTAGTAGCTTGAGCATTAGATGAACCATATTGTCAGCTATGTTGGTTTATTCATCTTCATCCTGCAAAAGAAGATAAATTATCATTATATTTTTTATAAAAGAAAATTATAAAGTACACTAGTACATATCAAAAAAAGAAAAATTTGGGCACCAATGAATGATATAAAAAAATTCTTATAACCAAAGCTAAAGCTAAGAAATTATCAAGTAAGAATTATATGGAAGACTGTCAAAATCATGCCTATAGAATTATTCCAGAATCCAGAATAATAGCAGCAAGAACTTTACAAAGAAAGAAAAAGCAAAGAGATCTTTTTCTGTACAAAAATGGGTGCTATTGGAACATTTATATTATTGTGATAAATGAGACAAAATCTTTATGTAAACAAAATAGTTTTAAAGAGCTTTATAGCAGACAACCTTAGTGTACTGTACCGAAACTGGTGATGTAAAAAGGGAGATACATGTATAATTTAGCAAAGGCTTGTGGTATAATTTAGCTATGCCAAAATGTTATTTAAACTGAAATGTATGTGTGCTTGGTATGAGGAAAGTCGTTTGACAAGAAACATTTTCTGGTAACCATGACAGAGAACTAAATAAATTGTAACTGAAAACTATAATACAAACATGAAATATGATATTGAACAATATCAACCAACGAATTTATTTTTACAAGAGTTAGACAAAGTTTCTTACCGTGATATTATCCATAAGTCTTGAACGACTTGCCTCATTTGAACCACTTAAATTGGAAATAATATTGAGAATTCCACAAGAAACTCCATTTTGTTAAACATAATAAAACTACATAACTTAATTTGTCGTACAAATCAGTGGAAAGGAATGATATAGGAACGAGTCAGAAACACAAACAGTGCGAGCGACAAAAGTAATTAATCAATACAGGCATGCCCTGTGGTGTTATTTTGTGGATCATATGTAAGTAATAAGGTATCATTTACTAGTTTAGTACATGATTGGTTTTTTACTTTACAAGTATGATTGCTGGACACTTATTGCAATTAATTCTAGAGCTATGCTTCAATTAGATATTGTAACGACCCGCCTGGTCGTTTTGCCTTTTTGAACCCCGTTCCCTTAAATACAACTTTCCGTGCTCGCTTTAGCTAATTTACGACTTGCGGGGATGGTTGGTTCGGGATTTGGAAGAGTTTTGGGTGAAATATGCTCATTTGATTCCTTAGGATTTCTTAAAAGGCTAAGTTTGACTTTGGTCAACATTTTGAGTAAACGGACCCGGATTCGTGATTTAAAGGTCCTGGAGGATCCGTAAGAAAATATGGAATTTGGGCGTATGCCCGGAATCGAATTCCGAGGTCCCAGCCCGAGTAATGAATTTTTATTAGAAATTGTTAATCTAAAGTTTTAAGGATTTAAAGAAACTAATTAACTATTGATTTCCTAGGTATCGGGCTCGTATTTTGGTTCCGAGGCTCGGTACAGGTCCAAAATATCATTTAAGACTTGCCTGTAAAATTTGGTGTCAATCCGAGTATTTTTAGGGCGTTTTGGCTCGTTGGAAGAAAAATAAGAACTTGAAGTTCATAAGTTTGATTCATTTGGTTTTAGGGGGTAAATTCTACCTTTAGCGTTGTTTCGGGTGTTTTGAAGGTTGAGTAGGTCCGCCTCGTGATTTCAGACTTGTCTGTATATTCGGGCGGGGCCCGGGAGCCCCGAGCGTCAATCGGACGAGGCTCAAGTGAAGTGGAAATTTTTAGAGAGGGCTGAAGAACTTCTCCTTTTGTCATAACCGCATATGCGGTTCTTGGACTGCAGCGGTCCAGGGCGACCAGGCCATTTTTGCAAATGCGGCTCTCAAGCCACAGAAGCGGCATCGCAGATGCGGCCTAGAGACCGCAGATGCGGTCCCAGCCTTCCCTCCCCTTTTCGCAGATGCGGTCGCATTCTCGCAGATGCGGGACCGCAGATGCGGTCCCCTGACCGCAGGTGCGAAAATCACTGAACCAGTGAGGTTCATTAAAGACGGGCTCTAAGTCATTTTTATGACATTTTCACTCTTCCTTTGGGCGATTTGGGAGCTTTTGAGAGAAGGACTTCACTTAGCATCAAGAGGTAAGTTTATTCCACCCATCCTTAGTTTAATACTTGTATTTTAGGTAGATTAAACACTAGAGCTTAGGAAAAATCAAAGGGTTAGAGCTAACCCTAGGGTTTTAATAAAACTTAGATTAAACCACGAAATTTATTATGGAATTGATTAGAAATCATATATTAGTGATCCTTAGGTTGTAGGGAACAACTTCCTTCGAAAAATTTCGGAATCCGGGCACGTGGGCCCGGGGTCGGATTTTAGTAAACTTGTGTTAAGGTTGGAAAATCGCTTAAATAGCTAGAATTCGATCTTATGAGTCTATATTAACTAGTTCTTACTTCGTTTAACTAGTCTGGGATCGTTCGGCTCCGGATTGAGGGCTTGGACTTGTTCTTGGCATTGAAGGTGCACTTGGAGCGAGGTGAGTCTCCTTTCTAACCTTGTAAGAGGGAATTGTCCCCATAGGTATAATAATTAAATTAATTTCCATTATATGCGGGGGCTACGTACGTACTAGGTGACGAGAGTCCGTGCGTGGCGACTATTATGTTATGTCCGGGTAGTCTAGGACCCATAAGCATGCTCCACGTGATATTCTTGTAACTTAATAATAGATTCGGATTCGTATAAACTACTTTGATTAAGGTAAATGAGACTATTGAAGGAACCTTATCCTGTTTGGTCTTTCAAAAGAAAATATTGAGTATACCTGTGAGTAACTACTCCTCAGATATACATTATTGTTTGCTTGTTGATGAGCTTATTAATATTTGACCGCATCGCATGGGTGATTCGCGAGTGGGGTAATAGATGCATCTATGGTTCGAGTCGTTCGGCCCTCGGTAGTGCACAATTTACTTTTATGTTAGATCGGGCCGTACGTCCCACGGTGTTACTTGCGCATGTTTTGCTTAGCATTTTTCTTTGAGGACTGAATTTAGTATCTGCTTGAGACATAGGTGAGCATCCATGAAAATACTTGGGAAAAGAACTGTTAATCCATGATTATTAATGCCAATAACTTGTACTATCCATGCTTGTTATAAATTTTCCTCACATTATTTGACCCTAGTAAGTGTAAAGTCGACCTCTCGTCTTTACTTCTTCGAGATTAGACGGGATACTTACTGGGTACATATTGTTTATGTACTCATACTATGCTTCTGTACTTAATTGTACAGGGTGTGATGACCCGGCCGGTCGTCTTATTACGCCCCAATCCCCCATTAACTGCTTCCCCTAAGTTCATTTCTGCTATTTTGGTTTGCCGGGACATTCGGTGTTGAGTTTCGGAGAGTTTTGGGACACTTAGTCCATAAATGAGAGCTTAAGTGTGGAAAAGTAGTCCGTAGTCGGAACAGTGTGAAGACGACCTCGGAATGGAAATCTGATGGTCCCGTTAGCTCCGTTAGGTGATTTCGGGGTTGGGAGCATGTTCGGAATGTATTTTGGAAGTCCGTAGGTCTTTTAGGCTTGAAATGCCGAAGGTTGAATTTTTGAAGTTTCCGGCCCGATAGTGAATTTTGGATCCGAGGGTCGGAATGGAATTCCGGAAGTTGCAGTAGCTCCGTCATGTCATTTGGGATGTGTGTGCAAAATTTCAGGTCATTCGGACGTGTTTTGGTTAGGTTTTTTATCGAAAGCGTGTTTTGTTGGAATTTGAAGTTCTTAGGCTTGAATCTTTGATTAATTCGGGTTTTTGGCGTTGTTTTAGGTGTTTTTAAGATTGGTACAAGTTCGAATAAGGTATTAGGTGGTATTGGTGCTTTTGGTTGAGGTCCCGGGGGCCTCGGGATGATTTCGGGTGGTTGACGGAAAGTTTTGAAGTTGAATGGGCTGCTGAAGTTCTGGTACCTGTCATAACCGCACCTGCGGTTTGGGTTTCACAGGTGCGGAGCCGCAGAAGCGGCCGGCCCATCGCAGATGCGAAATTTGGACTCCTCAGCTTTTCCGCAGGTACGGAAGGTTTGACCGCAGATGCGGTTCGCACCTGCGACATTTGTACCGCAGAAGCGGAATCTGGTCTACTAAGTGAAAACCGCAAAAGCGGTTGCTTTTCTGCATAAGCGGGACCGCAGAAGCGGTCCCTTGTCCGCAGAAGCGGAAACACCTGTTCAGAAAAGGGAATTTCGAGGGTTGAGTTTCAAAAGTTGGAAAAATCAATTGAGAGCTCAGGAGAAGGCGATTTTGAGTGGGTTTTGAAGTGAAGATCATTGGGTAACATTTTCTTAATCCCTTTTAGTTGTATTCCATCAATATATAGCTTAATCCATCATCTAATTTCGAATTTGGCATCAAAATGGGAGAAAACTTCTTAGACTAAACCATTGAGTTTTGGGTGAGCATTTGACCTCCGATTTGGGAGATTTTTATATGGTTAGACTCGTGAGAGTACGAGGGTTCTGAAAATGTGAAAATTATTCGATTCCGAGATGTTGGCCCGAAGGGCATTTTGGTCATTTTACCTAATTTCACGCTGTAGCTTTGAATTAAATAGCAAAAACCAGTTGTTTGCGATGTTATTTACGATATGTAATTGAATTGAATAGATTTGAGCCATTTGGAGTTGGATACTCGTGGCAAGGGCGTGATTTCTAATTGATTTTGAGCCGGTTCGAGGTAAGTGGCTTGTCTAACCTTGTGTGGGGGACTTCTTCCCCTTAGGACATGATATTTGATATCTGAAAGCCTCGTACGTGAGGTGACGAGCGCGTACTTGAGCTAATTGTTGAAAATCCGTTTTTTTACTTGAAGTATTTAAATTGAGTCTTCTTGCTTACCTGCTTATTTGAATTGTAAGTTTATCCTATGCTAGTTTAGTTGACCTACTTGCTTAAGTGCTTAAACTGTCTTGTTTGTGCTACGTGGAATATGTTAGGCTAGGATTTCTATTACTTGTTCTGAGTTTAGCATTTATCCTGATGTTTGGGCTATTATTGTGTGTTTTAAATTGGGACTACGGGACGGTATCCCGGGAGATCCCCATGTACTTGTTATGTTCTGGATTGAGGTGCGGGATACCAAGAGATCCCCGGCACATTTAAATGTAAGATTTGAGGATACCAAGAGATCCTCGGGATACCAAGAGATCCCTCGTGTAAATGATGAGGATACCAAGAGATCCTCGGGATACCAGGAGATCCCTAGTGCATATGATGAGGATACTAAGAGATCCTCGGGATACCAAGAGATCCCTGGCTATTACTTCCTGTTGTGAGCAGTATTCCTTATATCGTTTCGTTTCTTTTTACTATTGATGTTTCCCTTATTTATTCTGTTTAGATTCTCGCTGTAGACTTTATCTATTCTGTTTTCCTTATTTCATCATATATTATGTTTATCTCAGTAGGGCCCTGACCTTCCTCGTCACTACCCAACCGAGGTTAGGCTCGGCACTTACTGAGTACCGTTGTGGTGTACTCATGCCCTTCCTGCGCATATTTTTCATGTGCAGATCATCCAGGTACCTCTACTCAGGCACACTATCCTTGAGGCGAGGAGATACACGGAGACTTCGAGGTATATCTGCAGCGTTCGCAGACCGAAGAGTCTTCTTCCTTATTCTAGTTGTAGTGCTTTTATTCCTATCATACTTTGATGTAGACATTCTGGAGACTAGAGTACTTATGGTAATTCTATAAGCCTGTGTTTTCCCGTGAGTTTCCGGGTTTTGGGATTGAGTTGTAGACTTTCGCATATCTTTAGAGTTGTATAGGCCAGGTGGCCTTATTTCCAGTTGATATTTTTCCATATGTTCAGTTTAATTAATGATTCCGCAAGTTAAATTGTTATTTCCGCACTGTTAGGCCTAGTTGTAGGAACTAGGTGCCATCACGACATGTTCATGGAGGGTGAACTGGGGTCGTGACAAGTTAGTATCAAAGCTCTAGGTTCATAGGAGTCACGGAACATAGGCCGGTTTATTAGAGTCTCGCTGATCGGTACGGAGACGTCTGTACTTATCTACGAGGGGCTATGTAACTGTTTAGGAAAAATCTTCATTTCATTTGAATTCCATCGTCGTGCGATATTTCTGGACATCAATTCAAAACTTCTGACTTCTATTCTCTCACAGATGGTGAGGACACGTGCTACTCAAGATGATCAGGCACCCGCGCCCCCTACTGCAGCCGCCAGAGGCCGGGGCCGGGGGAGAGGTCGAGGACGCGCACGTGGTGCAGCCAGAGCACCTGCGCGAGCTGCCGCCGAGGTACCACCAGCAGATCCAGCCGGAGCCCAGGCACCTGGCACACCTGCTACTGCCACTACTACTCCAGCGCTCCAGGAGACTTTGGCTCAGTTCATGAGCATGTACACCACCTTGGCTCAGGCAGGGTTTCTTCCCCTTGCTGCAGCCACATCCCAGGCCGAGGGAGGAGCACAGACTCCCGCTGTCCGCACTCCTGAGTAGCGAGTGCAGGTTGAGCAGGCTCCCGAGATTATTCCGGCACCGCCTGCAGCGCCAGTTCAGCCCGAGGATGGGTCAGCTGCTTCAGAGGACGAGCAGCGGAGACTTGAGAGGTTCAAGAAGTATGATCGCCCAGTGTTCAGTGGATTAGCATCAGACGATACCTTGGGATTTCTAGAGGAGTGTCATCGTATTCTTCGCACTATGGGCATAGTGGAGTCCAGCGGGGTTTCTTTCACTGCTTTTCAGCTTTGGGGAGTCACCTACGATTGGTGGCGCACTTATGAGATAGACAGTCCAGTCGAGGCTGCTACACTAACTTGGACCCAGTTCTCGGATATGTTTATGAGAGAGTTTGTCCCCCAGAGTCTCAGAGATGCATGGCGCGCAGAGTTTGAGCATTTGCGCCAGGGTGCTATGACCGTTTCAGAGTATGCTATCCGTTATACCAGGTTGGCCAGGCATGCACCGGCTTTGGTTGTTACAGTTCGAGAGAGGGTTCGCAGGTTCATTGAGGGCCTTATCCCACCCATCAGGTCTAGCATGGCTCGAGAGTTGGAGATGGACATTCCTTATCAGCAGGTAGTGAGCATTGCTAGGAGGATTGAGGGTATGCTCGCCAGGGAGCAAGGGGAGAGGGAGGCCAAGAGGTCTCGAGAGTCGGGTCACTACTCTGGTGCCCGTACCCTATCAGCAGGTCGTTATGGCAGAGGTTATTCGGGTCGCCCTGTACATTCAGCTCTTCCAGCAGCCGGCAGTGCTCCAGCTTCACCTACACCTCAGGAGCCTTATTATGCACCTCCAGTTTCTAGCGCGCCTCCTGTGCGGGGTGCTTCCAGAGGTCAGTCCAGCAGACCTGGCCCTAGTCAGTCACAGCCACCCCTCCCTAGAGCGTTGTTTTCGAGTGTGGGTGAGTACACGCCACGTGGTGAGGGATTGACCTAGACTTGGGAGGAGTGCGCCCCCACAGACTTCTCATCCACAGCGCACTCAGCAGAGTTCTCAGGCCACGGTCATAGCTCCAGCTGCTACCCCACCTGCCCAGCCGGCTAGGGGCGGAGGTCAGGGAGATAGAGGCCGCCCTCGAGAGAGGGGCCGGGCCAGATATTATGCTATTCCTGCTCGTACTGAGGCTGTTGCCTCCGACTTCGTCATTACAGGTATTATTCTGGTTTGTCACAGAGAGGCATCGGTTCTATTCGATCCGGGCTCTACTTATTCTTATGTGTTTCTTACTTTGCTCCTCATTTGGGTGTGCCTCGGGATTCTTTGAGTGCCCCCGTTTATGTTTCTACTCATGTGGGAGATTCTCTTGTTATGGACCGCGTTTATCGGTCATGTTTGGTTACTATTTGTGGTTTTGAGATCAGAGCAGACTTATTATTACTCGGTATGGTGGATTTTGACATTATTTTGGGCATGGACTGGTTGTCGCCCCATTTTTCTATTCTTGATTGTCACGCCAAGACCGTGACGCTGGCTATGCCAGGTATTCCGCATATTGAGTGGAGTGGTACTTTAGATCACACTCCCAGTAGAGTTATCTCTTTTCTTAAAGCTCAGCGTATGGTTGAGAAGGGGTGTGCCGCGTATTTAGCTTATGTGAGAGATGTCAGTGTTGATACCCCTTCTGTTGACTCAGTTCCAGTGGTGCGGGACTATCCCGATGTATTTCCAGCTGATCTTCCGGGCATGCCGCCTGATAGAGACATTGATTTTGGCATTGATCTGTTGCCGGGCACTCAGCCCATTACCATTCCTCCGTATCGTATGGCTCCTCCTGAGTTGAAGGAGTTGAAGGATCAGTTACAGGAATTGCTTGGTAAGGGTTTTATTCGACCCAGTGTTTCACCGTGGGGTGCCCCTATTTTGTTCGTGAAGAAGAAGGATGGTTCTATGCGTATGTGTCTTGATTATCGCCAGCTGAATAAGGTTACAGTGAAGAACCGTTATCCTTTACCTCGCATTGATGATCTGTTTGACCAGCTTCAGGGCGCTTAGGTGTTTTCTAAGATTGACTTGCGCTCAGGTTACCATCAGTTGAAGATTTGGGAGCCAGATATCCCGAAGACTGCCTTCAGGACTCGGTGTGGTCATTACAAGTTCCTTGTTATGTCATTTGGGCTGACCAATGCCCCAGCAGCTTTCATGCATCTGATGCACAGTGTGTTCAGACCATATCTTGACTCGTTCGTCATTATTTTTATTGATGATATTCTGGTGTATTCCCGGAGTCGGGAAGATCACGAGCAGCACCTGAGGACCGTGCTTCAGACCTTGAGGGAGAAGAAGTTATATGCAAAGTTCTCAAAATGTGAGTTTTGGCTGAGTTCTGTGGCATTCTTAGGCCATGTGATTTCGAGTGAGGGTATTCGGGTGGATCCGAGGAAGATAGAGGCCGTGCAGAGCTGGCCCAGGCCGTCCCAGAGATTCGCAGTTTCCTTGGCTTGGCGGGCTACTACCGTCGCTTCGTGGAGGGATTTTCATCGATTGCGGCCCCTATTGTCACACCTCCTTTTTCACTACACCCGCCAGGGCGTAAAGGAGTTTTTCCAATTAAAGGACAATCGAGACGGGATTTGTTTATTAAGATTAGGAGTCGCCACTTGGGAGATTAATGGTGTCCCAAGTCACCGGTTGAATCCCGAATCGAGGAAATTATTGACTCTGTATAACAGTCCGCGATCCAGAAATCCGAGTAAGGAATTCTGTTAACCCGGGAGAAGGTGTTAGGCATTCCCGGGTTCCGTGGTTCTAGCACGGTCGCTCAATTGTCATATTTGGCTTAGTTATTTGATTTTAAAACATGTTTCAACTTATATTCTTTTTAGCTTTGAGCCGCTTTTATTATTATTTTAGAGAGACTTGCAACGTCGTGAAAACATATCTCGAACCGTGTCACATAAATGCATCCGCAATTTTTGACACATTTCGACTTCGTTGAGATTCGGATTTGGGTCACATAAATGTGCACCCGTATTTAGGAAGTTAAAATTATTAAAAGCGCCTAAAGCGACTAACATGTTATTAACTTCGCGGGAGGCCGTGAAAATTCGCTAAACGGCGCGTCCCGAATTCTAAGTACTTTAATATAAGCAATTAGTGAGGGCCCCGCAATTTATATGTTTTGTTTAGCGAGGCTCATCTCATTTCATTATTTAAAAGGCAAACCTAAAGCAACTATGATTTTCTACTTTATTTGTCTCTAATAATAAAATAAAAAGTCCTAATTAATTTGTTACCGAACTAAAGCAAACCAAGTGATAAGTCTGCACCAATGTCCAACCATTGGGCTCCGAGATAAGCCCATTGAAGAGAAGTTATACCCAGGTCCACACCCAAAATAACTAGCCGGTTACAGGCCTCGACACTGGTACAAAGAGGAGCCAATAAGGAGGCTATTCAGCACTTGGGCTTACTCCAAACGAGCCCGACAGCATGCACCCTAAATTCTTACACCAATAAATCACTTCAGGAAATTGTTCTGCCCAGCCACGACTTCAAACAAAATAATATCACTAAATGATCAAATGCAACAATGATTCAGATTTGCAATGCTCATGTCCCCACTACGTTGTAGGCCCAAGAAGTGAAAATTAACTAACTCTATACTTGCAATCATCCAGATTTTATTCCTACTTACTGAATTAACACTGATTTCACTTTTAATCAATTTAATTCCAATTCCAGGCTCAGATATTTATTTGCTGGTAAAGGCGAAAATCGAACCGGAACGTGGATCGGATTCAACAATAGAAGCAGCTTGATTATGTGACTTTCTTTAACACTATGCATGAACAGGTTAACGATCCCAATTCAGAACAAACCAACGACTTTAAAAAAAACTGATTCAAACTAACATTATTCACTCAAGGAATTCGTGGTTCTAGAACTGAATTGTTGAGATATTTACTAAAACTGTTTATTACGCCAGGACTTAACATACGCAGGAGTCTGTATATTAATTTTCGACTCAGCTCCTAATTCTAAACTACAGCTATCACAGAAGTCCAACTACACTTCATTGAAGCTACTGGTTGGGACGGAATGAATTTAGGTTCAAAGTTTAACAGTCCAAATCGTTCGCAATCCAAATTATACAATCCAAACACAAACCAAATGTAAACCTAAACAAATACATATCACATATCATATCTTCTACTATGACAGTATGAACACGCCAGTTTCAGAGGGTAAAGGAATGTGCATTTTTCATTTCAGCATCTCAAGTCAAAGCTACAGCCATTCATAGTTCGAATATGTACCTGGGAAATTGAATTACACATGAGAGAGATCAGCAGCAAGTAACACAGCTGGTATCCAGCAGTAACACAGCACATGAATAATTGAACAAATAACTCACAAAACCAAGCAA
>NC_031989.1:57211131-57217457 GCF_001879085.1 Nicotiana attenuata
AAAAAATGAGAAAAACAAATAAAAGAAAACCCTAAATTACTAATCAGGAAAGAACGACGAGCACGAAGAAACAACTACTTGAAGCAAAGCACAGAAATCAAACACAAAGAGAGGAAGACTTATCTGTATAACCTCTAAAGTCATGCTGCTTTCAGATTCAAAATTCGAGCAACTCCAATGAAATTCGAACATTACTGACAATGGATTCTTTATGAGGGGAGTGAGGAGGCCATGTGGTATCAATTTGATGAGTTTTGGGAAATTAGGGTTTTGGTCCGAAACTTCGAATTAATATTCGAGAGGTCATGGTCATATTCGAGGGAAACTGGTTGAGGGTTTAGAAAGAGGGAGGCGAGAGGAATGTATGGTGTAAATTTGGGCGGATTTGGAGGAGGTAGGGTTTTTGGTCGGATTCTCGATCTATGATTCGAGACGATTGGCTGAGATTTGAAAGAAAATAGCCATGGATATGGAAAGGGGACGAGAAGAGGGTCATGGGGTGTAAATTTGGGGTGGTTTGGAGCATCGCCGCCGGCGGAGACGATTTCCGGCCGGCGGCTTGTGGCGGCGTTACGAAGGGCTTCTGAGAGAGACGACACGGGGGGGGGGGGGTATGGGATATCCGACCGTTTTATATTAATAAGACCCCAGTTCTCTGCCGTTGATTTGATCAACCTCGACGGCTTGGATCAATTGTTAACTAAACGGGGTCGTTTTGGCTAAGGGTGGCACTGGACCGGGTGGGGGTTGCTTTTGGGCCGGTTTGGACGGGTTAAAATGGCCCAATTTCGGGTCTTCCATTTATTACAGCCCTACTTTCTTTTATTTACTTTTCTTTCTTTCATTTTATTTACAAAACAAATTTAAACCCATTTTCTTTTCTTTTCCTCTTTTTATTGCAATTTCTTTTAATTTGGAACTAACAAAAATCTAAATTAATTCCTAAAATTAAAGAGAAACTAATTAAACCCAAAAATGACAATTAGCACAACAAATTAACACAAAATTACTCAAAAATCAAAAATCAAAATTAAAAGTGCAAACTACCCTATACTTTTGATTTTTCCTTTTATGAAACTATTAATTTTCTATTTAATCCTAAAATGTAAAATTAAACCCTAAATGCACATGCCAAATGTATTTTTTATATTTTTCATATGAATCAAAATGCACAAATAAAATGCAAACAATTAACAGAAAATAACACAAAAATCCGCAAAATTGCAGAATAATGAAAGAAATCATTTTGTTTGAATTTTTGGAAGTAATTCGTATAGGGCAAAAATCACGTGCTCACAGCTGCCCCTCTTTGCTCGGGAACACGAAGAGTTTTCGGGCAAAGATTAGTGAGTGGATACGAGCGATTTTTGCCCATTTGAATACTCCGTGTGAAGCATTTTGAAAGAGTTGACCGCGCTCTGCTTCAGAGGTTGCCTACATATCCTTGGCTAAAAAGGAATCAGGTCAGTGTAGTTCGGGAATGTCTGGTAGCTGGGACTACCAAGAGCTGTGATTTCACTGCAATTGCTGCTGCTACTGCTTGCTGACCTCCCTTATTACACCATGTCGAAAATAGAAGAAGCTAGCCTAAGCTATGATCTATGAATTACAAAAGTCCTATCTATGTCTTCAAACTTGCTCTTGTGTTGCCTTGAACTTGTATTCTTCCGATGGAATTCTTGCGTTGTTGCCTTGAATTGTGATCGGAGATGTTTTGCCATTCCTCCGAGTGATGCTTGACTGCTGAAATTTGAAATATATGCCTCCATTCTCCAGGCGGGCTCCTGATTGCTGACGCTTGAAAAGTATTCCCTTATTCTCCAGGTGGGCTCCTGATTGCTGATCTTGAAAAGTATTCCCTTGTTCTCCAGGTGGGCTCCTGACTGCAACAAAATAGACAAACAAAGAAAAATTTATGCCCCAGTTTGGTGGCTGGGCACATCATGTTATCAAATATTAAAATTAAAATATAGAATTTGAATTGTACTTCCCTGGTTCTCCAGGCGGGCGCCTGATTGCTGAAACTCGAAAAGTATTCCCTTGTTCTCCAGGTGGGCTCCTGATTGCTAATCTTGAAAAGTATTCCCTTATTCTCCAGGTGGGCTCCTGACTGCAACAAAATAGACAAACAAAGAAAATTTTCTACCCCAGTTTGGTGGCTGGGTACAGCATGTTATCAAATATTAAAAATTAAAAGATAGAATTTGAATTGTACTTCCCTTGTTCTTCAGGTGGGCGCCTGATTGCTGAAACTCGAAAAGTATTCCCTTGTTCTCCAGGTGGGCGCCTAATTGCTGATCTTGAAAAGTATTCCCTTGTTCTCCAGGTGGGCTCCTGACTTCAGCAAAACAGACAAACAAAGAAAAATTCCTGCCCCAGTTTGGTGCTAGGAAGATTTGTGAGTTGTTAGCAAAATATAGATCACCTAAGCTATTGATGCAATGATGAGAATAAAACTAAAGACTTGATTGGAATGTACGTCTCCTGTGAGTAAAACCAAGGACATTTTACTAGCAAATTCATCAGACTAGGTCTTCTATCTTAGGAGAAAGATTCATCAGACTAAGATTTTTCCTAGGAGAAAATTCATCAGACTAGGTTTTCTATCTTAGGAGAACAATTCATCAGACTAAGATTTTGATCCTAGGAGAAAGTTCATCAGACTTGGTCTTCTATCTCAGGAGAACAATTCATCAGACTAAGATTTAGATCATAGGAGAAAGTTCATCAGACTAGGTTTTCTATCTTAGGAGAACAATTCATCAGACTAAGATTGTGATCCTAGGAGAAAGTTCATCAGACTAGGTTTTCTATCTTAGGAGAACAATTTATCAGACTAAGATTTAGATCCTAGGAGAAAGTTCATCAGACTAGGTTTTCTAACTTAGGAGAACAATTCATCAGACTAAGATTTAGATCCTAGGAGAAAGTTCATCAGACTAGGTTTTCTATCTTAGGAGAACAATTCATAAGACTAAGATTTTGATCCTAGGAGAAAGTTCATCAGACTAGGTCGTCTATCTTAGGAGAAAGATTCATCAGACTAAGATTTAGATCCTAGGAGAAAATTTATCAGACTAGGTCTTTTGTTATCTTGCTATCTTAGGAGAAAGTTTCATCAGACTAAGATTGTGATCCTAGGAGAAAGTTCATCAGACTAGGTTTTCTATCTTAGGAGAACAATTCATTAGACTAAGATTGTGATCCTAGGAGAAAGTTCATCAGACTAGGTTTTGATTTGGAGGAAAATCCATCAGACTAGGATTTAGATCCTAGAAGGAAAAAATGTGAAAAGCAATGGCAGCATTTTGTGCACGCTAACAAGACAGGCCAGGGCGAAGATTTGAGAAACTTCCCTTTTGTCGGCTCTCCTCTTCTTCCTTTTATTTTCTTTCTTTTCTTTTTTTCTTATTGTTGAACCAACTTTCTTGCACTGCTTTATTCCTGTTTCAAACAAAGAAAACTTGTGAGTTTAAAATGTGGTGGTTAGTTTGTGGCCTTGAACTTTGAGGCCGGCTGCTTCTGCATTTGCCAAGATGACTGATTTCCACTCGAAGACCTTGCTTGTTCCCGACATCCTCTACTTGTTGCATTGTATGAACTGGTATTCCCCCAACCCTTATGTATCATATGAATCCCAAAGCACGTCTATTTCTCCTACTTCGTGTACATGATGTTCTTTCTTGATTTAACCACTGGCCTCGGCCTTGAAGTTGTATTGTTCCTTCACTTGCCTTGATAACCTATTCTCACATGGAGACCTTGCTAACCACTTTCTTTGTTACCCTTAAAGCAGAAAATACCTCTGATCCGTTCACCAAACACCCTCCATCTGATATGTACCAAACCTTTCGTGTTTTACCGAAAATACCTTTGATCCGTTCACCCCAAACCCTTCATTTGTTGCATTGTTCATGAATTGACAAATACCAAGCCCTTGCATTTCACAAGGATCCCAAGGCCTGTAGATTGTTTCCAACTCAGTGTGCCTGCTGTTTTTCCAGACTTATGACGATTTGATATGCTGGCCAGATCCTGTTTTGTTCAATCGGAAAGCTAGTGGCAGGTTTTGAAGTCATTTCTCACTTGTTATGACCGAATTGACTCAGGACGAGGAAGTAAACAAGACGAAAGGAACAGAGTAGAGGACAATGGAAAGAGATGATTCCTAACAAGAAAACTACAACGTAGAAACCTATCGGATATGGACATCGACTCTGATGACCTTGACATGCATCTGCAGCCTATTCTATTAAGCAAATCTGATGTTCAGCTCTTGTTGTACCTTTTCGCCGTGAAACTGGGTTTCAATGCTCCGCTTATCCGATTTGAATCACAATCCTTTTTCGACTTGAAGTTCCCGAAGGGTTTTCACTATCAGCCTCTCTCATTTTGGTCTTTCTCTGACCTCACTATCGCCTTATGGTGCCTGTGAAGGTTTTCACCAATAAGACTCTCTCATTTTGTTTTCTCTCAGCTTTCATCGCCTTGTGGTACCCGTGAGGGCATTTATCATCAAGACTCTCTCATTCTTCATTTCCCTTGTTTGGACCGGAGTGTTGCCCCTGATATGGTCCACCTCTACTCGCTTGACTCGGCATCTCTCGAAGATTGATCAGAAGGTCTTTCTTTGGACAGTAATGCAGGCTTTTGGACAGAGTTAGGAAGAAAAGGTATCAAAGGCTCAAAACAAGTCAACATGGGCTCAAAATTACAACTTTCGGAATCAGATTTCTCACAACAACCACAACGTCTGCCCCAGTTTCTTTCTAAGGGACTTTTGGATTTTTATACGGTGTGACTGAACCTCAGAGAGAGGATTTTTATACGGGATCAAGTCAAACGTAGTTCAGGTCATAAAAATTACTTTGTTGTGATTTTCTTTCTTCTTTTCTTTTTTTTGTTGTTTGTTTTTTTCTTTTTCTCTTTTTTTTTCTTTTCTTTTTCTTTTTCTTCTCTTTTCTCTTCCTTTTTTCTTTCTTTTCTTTTCTTTTCTCTTCTTTTTTTTCTTTTTCACTGTTTTTCTCTTGTTTCTCCACTTACTTTCCCTGCTTGGGCTTACGAGTTTTATTATTGATTTCGAAAGAGGGGTATGCAAGAAAATAACTGAGGCTCAAAGGGGTAATAAAGGATAAAGTGTTTGGATAGCAGAACAAAATGCCTTCGTCATTCCAATCTCCAAAACATGCCAAGTACAAAATACACAATTAAACAAACATGAGGAAAACATACGTAACATCTTTTGATTGCACCAGAATTACTAACCATATCCACACATTTGCCTTCTACATTTGTCAATTACCCAGCACCATTGGACAACAATCTCGGTACCACGAACGGCCCCTGTAGACTTAGGGCAAACTTGCCTTTGGCTTCAAACCGGTGTGGCATGATCCATTTCAATAGTATTTCTTTATGTTCCGTCTGCCCTAGTTTCACGCAATTTGGGCTCGAAGTGATCTCAAAATGCCCTTACGTATTGCCCTCGAATGTCCTTACATCTTCAACATTTGTTTCATCGCTTCATTACTAAACTGACTTTTAAAAACCAGGCTGAGAATTATGCGTGTATGTCATGTCACCAGAACCAGCATGAAAAGAATTGTAAAAGGAGAAGAAAACTAAACAAAATGACTAGGAATGGCAGGAAACAGAGAATTGCATTAGACTGACGGTGAAAGGGTTTAAACAACAGAACAAGCAAACAAACCCGAACGGCATTATACAAGCTATTACGCCTAAACAAACAAGGCCAAGTGAAAAGATAGAAGGGTTTGAGTCACAAGACAATATCCGGATTACAACCCTAAAATAACCCGGACAACAGAAATGACAACAAAATAAACCACCAAAACTCCACTCCGGCTGACCAAGAAATGGAGCGTCTTCCCAATTACCAAGCATGACATCTTAACCACTGAGTTTCGCATCAATGTTGCTGGAGCCTTCACCAATTTCAATATTATTGACTTCATTCAACAAGTTTCCGAGAGGGTTCTCATACTCCCTGTCGCCATGGATCTTCCCACAAAATGTGCATCACCATGTGCAGGTAAAGGCTTCTGTTCAATGTTCTGGGTGGCACTGTCCTGGACCGCAATTATCCCTTCCTGAATCATTCTTTCTATCTCTCTTTTCAAATCCTGGCAACTTTCGACATTGTGCCCCTGGACATTGGAATGGTATTCACACCTTTTAGAAGGGTCAAAGCTTCTTGCACGCTTGTCCACATGATTCGGAGGAATGGGTGCAATCAGGTTATATTGCTTTAGTTTCTCAAACAAGTTTGCATATGACTCTCCCAAGGGGGTGAAAGTTTCCTGCTT
>NC_031989.1:57221561-57231090 GCF_001879085.1 Nicotiana attenuata
TTCCACTTATCAACTCAATGAAAGTTAAGATTAAGACCAAATCAGATTGAGCAAAATCCAAACGACATGAAGAACAAAGCAGAAATCCAGTGAAATTCTAAGAACTAATCATTGACCAATCAGTAGAAAAATGGGAACTAAAGTGTAATTCAAATCAGAAATTATTCATGAAATCAAACAGGAATCACAGAATCGACTAACATTAGAAACTATGTAGGCAGAATCATCCTAGACGAAAATTAAACTAGAGATCAAAAATTATGAGGAAAACAAAATTAAACAAAGAAAAAGGGAGATGAACAAACTATTATTGATTAAGGAAAATAAATCAGAAACAGGTTCAAGCATTCAAACACTGGTTCAAAAAAATGAGAAAAACAAATAAAAGAAAACCCTAAATTACTAATCAGGAAAGAACGACGAGCACGAAGAAACTACTTGAAGCAAAGCACAGAAATCAAACACAAAGAGAGGAAGACTTATCTGTATAACCTCTAAAGTCATGCTGCTTTCAGATTCAAAATTCGAGCAACTCCAATGAAATTCGAACATTACTGACAATGGATTCTTTATGAGGGGAGTGAGGAGGCCATGTGGTATCAATTTGATGAGTTTTGGGAAATTAGGGTTTTGGTCCGAAACTTCGAATTAATATTCGAGAGGTCATGGTCATATGCGAGGGAAACTGGTTGAGGGTTTAGAAAGAGGTAGGCGAGAGGAATGTATGGTGTAAATTTGGGCGGATTTGGAGGAGGTAGGGTTTTTGGCCGGATTCTCGATCTAAGATTCGAGACGATTGGTTGATATTTGAAAGAAAATAGTCATGGATATGGAAAGGGGACGAGAAGAGGTTCATGGGGTTTAAATTTGGGGTGGTTTGGAGCATCGCCGCCGGCGGAGGCGATTTCCGGCCGGCGGCTTACGACGGCGTTACGAAGGGCTTCTGAGAGAGACGACACGGGGGGGGGGGGGGTATGGGATATCCGACCGTTTTATATCAATAAGACCGCAGTTCTCTGCCGTTGATTTGATCAACCTCGACGGCTTGGATCAATTGTTAACTAAACGGGGTCGTTTTGGCTAAGGGTGGCACTGGACCGGGTAGGGGTTGCTTTTGGGCCGGTTTGGACGGGTTAAAATGGCCCAATTTCGGGTCTTCCATTTAAGACAGCCCACCTTTCATTTTATTTACAAAACAAATTAAACCCATTTTCTTTTCTTTTCCTCTTTTTATTGCAATTTCTTTTAATTTGGAACTAACAAAAATCTAAATTAATTCCTAAAATTAAAGAGAAACTAATTAAACCCAAAAATGATAATTAGCACAACAAATTAACACAAAATTACTCAAAAATCAAAAATCAAAATTAAAAGTGCAAACTACCCTATACTTTTGATATTTCATTTTATGAAACCATTAATTTTCTAATTAATCCTAAAATGTAAAATTAAACCCTAAATGCACATGCCAAATGTATTTTTTATATTTTTCATATGAATTAAAATGCACAAATAAAATGCAAACAATTAACAGAAAATAACACAAAAATTCACAAAATTGCAGAATAATGAAAGAAATTATTTTGTTTGAATTTTTGGGAGTAATTCATATAGGGCAAAAATCACGTGCTCATACCTATGACTAGATTGACCCAGAAGGGTGCCCCATTTCAGTGGACAGAGGAGTGTGAGGCGAGCTTTCAGAAGCTCAAGACAGCTTTGACTATAGCCCCAATTTTGATGTTGCCTACCGGTTCGGGGTCTTATACTGTCTATTGTGACGCCTCGAGAGTTGGCCTTGGAGCGGTGTTGATGCAGGACGGTAGGGTGATTGCCTACGCATCCAGACAGTTGAAGATACATGAAAAGAATTACCCTGTCCACGACCTTGAATTAGCTGCCATTGTTCATGCCTTGAAGATCTAGCGTCATTATTTGTATGGTGTGCCTTGCGAGATCTATACTGATCATCGGAGTTTGCAGCATTTACTCAAGCAAAAGGATCTCAATATGCGTCAGAGGAGGTGGTTAGAGTTGCCAAAGGATTATGACATTACTATTCTGTATCACCCTGGCAAGGCCAATGTAGTGACGGATGCCTTGAGTCGCCGAGCGGAAAGTTTGGGGAGTTTGGCATATTTACCAGCTTCAGAGAGGCCTGTGGCGATGGATGTTCAGGCCTTAGCCATCCAGTTCGTGAGACTGGATCTTTCAGAGCCCAGTCGGGTTCTAGCTTGTGTGGTTTCCCGGTCTTCCTTATTTGATCGTATCAGGGAGCGGCAGTATGATGACCCTCATTTGCTTGTCCTTCAGGACAAGGTTCAGCGTGGAGATGCCAGAGATGTGACCATTGGAGATGATGGAGTATTGAGGATGCAGGGCCGGATTTGTGTGCCCAATGTTGATGGTCTTCGAGAGTTGATTCTAGCAGAGGCCATAGTTCGCGGTATTCCATCCATCCGGGTGCCGCGAAGATGTATTAGGACTTGAGGCAGCACTATTGGTGGAGGCGGATGAAGAAAGATATAGTTGGTTATGTGTCTAGATGCCTCAACTGCCAGCAGGTGAAGTATGACACCAGCGCCTGGGTGGTTTCGTTTCTGTTTCCTATTGCTCTTTACCTTATTTATTCTGTTTAGATTCTCATTGTAGACTTTATCTATACTGTTTTCCTTATTTCATCATATATTATGTTTATCTCAGTAGTGCCCTGACCTTCCTCATCACTACCCAACCGAGGTTAGGCTCGGCACTTACTGAGTACCGCTGTGGTGTACTCATGCCCTTCCTGCGCATGTTTTTCATGTGCAGATCATCCAGGTACCTCTACTCAGGCGCACTATCCTTGAGGCAAGGAGATACACGGAGACTTCGAGGTATATCTGCAGCGTTCGCAGACCGAAGAGTCTTCTTCCTTATTCTAGTTGTAGTGCTTTTATTCCTATCATACTTTGATGTAGACATTCTGGAGACTAGAGTACTTATGGTAATTCTATAAGCCTGTGTTTTCCCGTGAGTTTTCGGGTTTTGGGATTGAGTTGTAGACTTCCACATATCTTTAGAGTTGTATAGGCCGGGTGGCCTTATTTCCAGTTGATATTTTTCCATATGTTCAGTTTAATTAATGATTCCGCAAGTTAAATTGTTATTTCCGCACTGTTAGGCTTACCTAGTTGTAGGAACTAGGTGCCATCACGACATGTTCATGGAGGGTGAATTGGGGTCATGACACAGGGTCTGAGGCAGGTACATCTAACTATCAGTTCGATGCGCGCCCCTGATTCATAGTCCGAGACTTCCACGGTGAGCTGCTCCTTTCCTATGGCATTCGGCAGCTTGATGGAGTCTATTTCCTACTTTTGTTGTCTATTCTATTTCGGACAGTAGGATAGTTAATTATTTTGTACATTCTACTAGTTGCCCATTTCTTGTGACACCGGGTCTTGGCACACACATTAGTAGACGGTATCATTTTTTTTTTGTGGGGTTGTATAATTTTATGACTTTAATAACCATTTTGATACATTATTGATCGCTTCTGGTCTTAACTTTAATTTGAGAATCTGTTATATTTATTTTGAGTAAAAGTAAAATGAGAACTTAATTGTATTTTTCCGCGTTGGCTGGCCTGACAATGGTGTCGGGTGCCATCATGACCTATTGTAGAAAAATGGGTCGTGACAACATGGTATCAGAGCACTAGGTTCACGTAGGTCTCGCAAGTCATGGGCAAACCTAATAGAGTCTTACGGATCGGTACAGAGACGTCTGTATTTATCTTTGAGAGGCTATAGGGTTTTAGGAAAAACTATCCTTTATTTATCTCATCTCGTGCAGTGGTCAGTATACTAAGTTTCCTTCTCTATTCTCTCACAGATGGTGAGGACACGCACGGCTGATGTTCCAGGCTTGGGCGGAGCTGCTCCCCCTCTTACTCGAGGCCGAGGCAGAGGCCGGGGGAGGGCACCGACCCGTGGTAGGGGACGAGGGCGTCGCAGAGTTATTCCAGTCACACCGCCAGCAGACCCCACGGGAGATCCTATTATTGAGGAGCAGGGCGAGGTGCCCGCAGCTGAGCCCACCCCGGCAGACTTCATGACAGCACCGGGATTTTAGGAGGTTATGGGTCGTATGCTTCGGTTCATGGATTCTATGACTCAGGCTAGTTTATTTCCAGCAGATCCAGCTACCTCATAGGCAGGAGGGGGAGCCCAGACCCCTACTGCTCAGGCTCCTGGACATGCAGCTGCAGTGTATCAGACTCCGGGTGCACTAGCAACAGATGGGGCCCATCTAGTTGCTGCAGTGGCGCCCCAGCCCAGGCCAGCTGCGGACAACGATCCGCAGAAGTTATTGGATAGATGGACTAGGCTTCACCCTCCTACCTTCGGGGGTGAGAGACATGAGGATGCCCAGGACTTCATCGATAGGTGCAGGGACAGACTGCACAACATGAGGATACTGGAGTTACATGGAGTTGACTTCACTACTTTCCAGCCTGAGGGCAGGGCCCGTAGGTGGTGGCAGTCCTATGTTCTTGGCAGGCCAGCAGGTTCTCCTCCCCTCACCTGGGGTCAGTTCACCCAGTTGTTCTTGGATAGGTATATTCNGGACACTATAAGGAGAGTACCTGCCCCAGGCTTTGGGGCAAGGCAGTATAGTAGGCCAGCAGCCTACGATTTCAGCACCAGCTGCCCCGCCACCTACGAGGTGGAGGGCAGGCTGGTAGGGCCGCCTAGAGGTGGAGGTCAGGTAAGGAGAGGTCAGCCAGCTACTGCTCAGTCAGGTCGAGGCCATCCAGCCAGCGCTCCAGCCAGATTCTACGCTCTTCCAGCCAGGCCAGATGCATTAGCCTCGGATGCCATCATCAGAGGTATTATTTCCGTCTGCGGTAGAGATGCTTCGGTATTATTTGATCCAGGGTCCACCTATTCATACGTATCATCACTGTTTGCTCAATTCCCGGTTATTCCTCCTGCACCTTTGGGCACTCCTGTTCATGTGTCCACTCCTGTCGGCGATTCCGTGGTTGTAAACTGGATCTACCGGTCCTGTGTGGTTACATTCTGTGGTTTTGAGACTAGAGCAGATCTCCTATTGCTTGACATGATCGACATCGAGGTCATCCTGGGCATGAATTAGTTATCTCCATATAACACCGTCCCAGATTGCCATGCCAAGACCGTTTCACTAGTGGTGCCAGGGTTGCCGAGGTTGGAGTGGAAGGGTTCCATAGTTGATACCCCTAGTCGGGTTATTTCTTTCTTGAAGGCTCGGCATATGGTCGAGAAGGGGTGCTTGGCTTACCTAGCTTATGTTCGAGACACCACCGCAGAGTCTCTAACGATTGATTCAATTCTCGTAGTCCGAGAGTTTGCCGATGTGTTTCCTTCTGATCTTCATGGCATGCCACCGGACCATGATATTGATTTCTGTATCGATTTGGCTCCAGGCACCCAGCCTATATCTATTCCACCATACCGTATGGCTCCTAAGGAGTTGAAGGAGTTGAAGGAGCAGCTTGAGGAGTTGTTGGCAAAGGGGTTTGTTAGGCCCAGTGTATCACCTTGGGGTGCACCAGTGTTATTTGTGAAGAAGAAGGATGGGACTATGCGGATGTGCATTGATTACCGCCAATTGAACAAAGTCACCGTCAAGAACAAGTATCCGTTGCCTCGTATCGATGATTTGTTCGACCAGTTGCAGGGTGCTAGGGTGTTCTCTAAGATCTACTTGAGGTCGGGTTACCATCAGTAGAAGATCCGGGACTTGGATGTCCTGAAGACTGCATTCGGACTAGATATGGCCATTATGAGTTTCTGGTGATGTCCTTCGGCTTGACTAATGCACCAGCGACATTCATGGACTTGATGAACAGGGTGTTCAGGCCTTATATTGATCCCTTCGTCATCGTCTTCATTGACGACATCTTGATATACTCTCGTAGCCTGGGGGAGCACGAGCAGCATCTGAGGGTAGTACTCCAGACCTTGCGAGAGGAGAAGCTATATGCTAAGTTCTCCAAGTGTGAGTTTCGGCTAGAGTCAGTGGCATTCTTGGGACATATTGTGTCAGGAGAGGGTATTAAGGTAGATCCCAAGAAGATTGAGGCAGTTCAGAGTTGGCCACGCCCTACTTTAGTGACCGAGATTAGGAGTTTCCTGGGATTAGCAGGTTATTAGAGGCGATTCGTGCAGGGCTTTTCATCTATTGCATCACCTCTGACTAGATTGACCCAGAAGGGTGCTCCTTTCCATTGGTCCGATGATTGCGAGGCGAGCTTCCAGAAGCTCAAGACAGCCTTGACTACAACACCAGTTCTTATGTTGCCTTCGGGTTCAGGGATGTATACAGTGTATTGTGACGCTTCGCGCGTTGGCTTGGGTTGTGTATTGATGCAGGAGGGGCGAGTTATTGCATATGCCTCCTATTAGCTGAAGATTCATGAGAAAAATTATCCTGTGCACGATCTGGAGTTGGCGGCAATTGTTCATGCTCTTAAGATATGGAGGCACTACCTGTATGGGGTTTCATGCAAGGTTTATACTGATCATCGTAGCTTGCAGCATTTGTTCAAGCAGAGGGATCTTAATTTGAGGCAGCGCAGGTGGCTTGAGTTACTGAAGGATTATGACATCACCATTCTTTATCATCCGGGCAAGGCGAACGTGGTCGCGGATGACATAAGCACGAAGGCAGAGAGTATGGGTAGCTTGGCATTCATTCCAGTAGAGGAGAGGCCACTAGCTTGGGACATTCAGTCCTTGGCTAACAGACTAGTGAGGTTGGACATTTCGGAGCCTAGCCGGGTTCTTGCGTGTATGGTTGCTTAGTCTTCATTATTGGGGAGATAAAGGCCCGACAGTTAGATGATCCACATTTGGCGGTTCTTAGAGAGACGCTGCTTCAGGGGGGTGCCAAGGAGGTTTCTATTGGCGAGGATGGTGTTTTGCGGCTCCAGGGTCGTCTATGTGTTCCTAATGTTGATGGCTGAGGGAGAGGATACTAGAGGAGGCACACAGTTTGCGGTATTCCATCCACCCGGGGGCTACGAAGATGTATCGTGACTTGAGGCAGCATTATTGGTGGCGGAGGATGAAGAAAGACATAATGGAGTATGTGGCTAGGTGTTTGAATTGCCAGCAGGTCAAGTATGAACATCAGAGGCCGGGTGGCCTACTTCAGCAGATGCCTATACCAGAGTGGAAGTGGGAGCGCATTACCATGGATTTCTGTGACGACCCGGCCCGTCGTCACGTGACTTACGGCCCCGTTTCCCCCATATTATGTCCCTCCATGATGTAATATCAGTATTTGAGTTGATCGGGTAGAATTGGATTGGTTCTAGTTGGAAATATGGCACTTAGCCTTTTTGAAGGAAGCTTGCTTTGGAAAAAGTCAACCGGAAGTTGACTATGTAGTTAGAGGGCTCGGATGTGAGTTCCGGTGGTTCGGGTAGCTTCGGGAGATGATTTGTAACTTAGGAGCGCAATCGGAATTGAATTTGGAGGGCCGGTGTAGAATTAGGCTTGAATTGGCTAAGGTTGGATTTTGGCGAATTCCGGATGGTAGGTGAGATTTTGATCCGAGGGTCGGAATGGAATTCCGAGAGTTGCACTAGCTTCGTTAGGTGATTTTGGATATGCGTGCAAAGTTTCAGATCATTCGGAGGTGTTTAGGTCGGGTTTTAGATCAAATGCAAGTTTCGGAAGTTTTAGTTTAACTTAGGCTTGAATCCGTGGTAATTTGATGATTTTGGTGTTTATGATAGTGTTTTTATGTTACGAGCAAGTTTGAATGAAGTAATAGAACATATTTGTGCATTTGGTTGAGGTCCCGAGGGCCTCGGGGTGAATTCGGGTGGTTAAACGAGAGTTTTGAGGTGTATTGCAGGTCAGATTTTGCTGTCATCTGGTGTTTCCGCTTCTGCGGAAATGGACCGCAGAAGCGGTACCGCAGAAGCGGGTACGTGGTCGCAGAAGCGGTCGTTGGCCGGCTAGGGAAATTCCGCAGAAGCGGAAGGTGGCTCGCACCAGCGGGTCCGCATAAGCGGACACTGAACCGCAGAAGCGATTTTGAGGGAATCGCAGAAGCGGACTTCGCGTCGCATAAGCGAAGTCCGGGTTTCTAAGTGAAGATCGCAAAAGCGGAAATATGGCCGCAGAAGCGGTCCCGCATAAGCGAAAGCGGGACCGCAGAAGCGAAAACTGGACTGGGCGACAGAAGGGTTTTAAAATAATATTTCATCCGCGACCCTTTCATATTTTTCCTCCATTGTTGACGTTCTTAAGAGCTTTGAACAAGGAAATTCGAGGTTTTGACTGAGAATCACTTGGAGGTAAGTTCCTTGGCCTAAATATTCGAATTTATGGTAGAAATTACATGTAAATTGTAGAAAATTCATCAAAAACGGGTCAAGCTAGGGCTTGGAAAGCTGTGATGTAAAAATAGAATTTGGAGGGTCAAACGAGCTCCG
Source organism: Nicotiana attenuata (assembly GCF_001879085.1). NCBI lineage: Eukaryota > Viridiplantae > Streptophyta > Magnoliopsida > Solanales > Solanaceae > Nicotiana > Nicotiana attenuata. Next base: position 57,230,038 of record NC_031989.1, read on the forward strand.
ATTTTGGTAAACTTTATATGCACGGACTCGTGGCGAGACGAGGAATCTGTTGGTGTGATTTTTGGAATTTTTTCGAGAAGTGGGCCCGGGGCTCGGGTTTTACCAACTTCGGGAATTTTAGTACTTTTCGAGTANATGTGCATTGATTACCGCCAGTTGAACAAAGTCACCATCAAGAACAAATATTCGTTGCCTCGTATCGGTGATTTATTCGACTAGTTGCAGGGTGCTAGGGTGTTCTCTAAGATAGACCTGAGGTCAGGGTATCATCAGTTGAGGATTCGGGACTCGGATGTTTCGAAGACTACATTCTGGATGAGATATGGCCATTATGAGTTTTTGGTGATGTCCTTTGGCTTGACTAATGCCCCAGCAGCATTTATGGATTTGATGAACAGAATGTTCAAGCCCTATATTGATTCATTTGTTATTGTCCTCATTGATGACATCTTGATATATTCTCGCAGCCTGGGGGAGCACGAGCAGCATTTGAGGGTACTGCTTCGGACCTTGCGGGAACAGAAGCTATATGTTAAGTTCTCTAAGTGAGAGTTTTGGCTAGATTCAGTGTCATTCTTGGGACATATAGTGTCAGGAGAGGGTACTAAGGTAGACCCCAAGAAGATTGAGGCAGTTCAGAGTTGGCCACGCCCACCTCAGTGACCGAGATCCGGAGTTTCCTGGGGTTAGCAGGTTATTACAAGCGGTTCGTGCAGGGCTTTTCATCTATTGCATCACCTCTGACTAGATTGACCCAGAAGGGTGCTCCTTTCCATTGGTCCGATGATTGCGAGGCGAGCTTCCAGAAGCTCAAGACAGCCTTGACTACAGCACCAGTCCTTGTGTTGCCTTCCGGTTCGGGGTATATATACAGTGTATTGTGACGCTTCGCGTGTTGGCTTGGGTTGTGTATTGATGCAGGGAGGGGCGGAGTTAGTATCATATGCCCTCCCGTCAGCTGAAGATTCATGAGAAAAATTAATCCTGTGCACGATCGTGGAGTTTCGGCGGGTCCGAGTTTGTTCCGTATGTCCTTTTTAAAGGATTAGTGGG
>NC_031989.1:57231107-57253272 GCF_001879085.1 Nicotiana attenuata
AGCATTGAGATGGCTCCATACAAGGCTCTATATGGTCGCCATTGTCGTTCTCCTATCGGATGATTCGAGCCCGGTGAGGCCAAGTTGTATGGTACAGACTTGGTACAGGATGCCTTGGATAAGGTGAAGTTGATTCAGGAGAGGCTTCGCACAGCTCAGTCCAGACAGAAGAGTTACGCGGATCAGAAGGCACGTGATGTATCATAGATGGTTGGCGAGAAGGTTCTCTTGAAAGTCTCGCCCATGAAGGGCATTATGAGGTTCGGGAAGAAAGTCAAGTTGAGTCCAAGGTTTATTGGCCCCTTTGAGGTGTTGAGGAGAGTTGGGGAGGTTGCCTATGAGCTTGCATTAACCCCCAGCTTGTCGGGAGTTCATCCTGTTTTTCATGTGTCGATGCTTCGGAAGTATTATGCCGACTTTTCCCATGTGTTAGACTTCAGTACTATTCAGCTAGTTGAGAGCTTGGGTTATGAGGAGCAGCCAGTTGCCATTATTGATAGGCAGGATCGCCAGTTGAGGTCCAAGAGGATTTCTGCAGTAAAAGTGCAGTGGAGGGGCCAACCAGTCGAGGAGGCGACCTGGGAGTCCGAGGAGGACATGCGGAGCAGATATCCCCATTTATTCAGCAGCCCAGGTAATTTTCTATGTCCGTTCGAGGACGAACGTTTGTTTAAGAGGTGGAGAATGTAACGACCCGCCTGGTCGTTTTGCCTTTTTGAACCTCGTTCCCTTAAATAAAACTTCTCGTGCTTGCTTTAGCTAATTTACGACTTGCGGGGACGGTTGGTTCGGGATTTGGAAGAGTTTTGGGTGAAATATGCTCATTTGATTCCTTAGGATTTCTTAAAAGGCTACGTTTGACTTTGGCCAACATTATGAGTAAACGGGCCCAGATTCGTGATTTGTTGGTCCCAGAGGGTCCGTAGGAAAATATGGGATCTGGGCGTATGCCCGAAATCGAATTCCGAGGTCCCTAACCCAAGTAATGAATTTTTATTAGAAATTGTTAATCTAAAGTTTTAAGGATTTAAAGAAACTAATTAACTATTGATTTCCTAGGTATCGGGCTCGTATTTTGGTTTCGAGGCCCGGTACAGGTCCGAAATATCGTTTAAGACTTGCCTGTAAAATTTGGTGTCAATTCGAGTAGTTTTAGGGCGTTTTGGCCCGTTGGAAGAAAATTAAGAACTTGAAGTTCATAAGTTTGATTCATTTGGTTTTAGGGGGTGAATTCTAGATTTTGCGTTGTTTCGGGTGTTCCGAAGAGTAGGTCCGCCTCATGATTTCAGACTTGTCGGTATGTTCGGGCGGGGCCCGGGAGCCCCGAGCGTCAATCGGACGAGGCTCGAGTAAAGTGGAAATTTTTAGAGAGGGCTGAAGAACTGCTGCTTCTGTCATAACCGCATCTGCGGTTCTTGGACCGCAGATGCGGGACCGCAGATGTTGTCGTACCATCGCAGAAGCGGCCCAAGGCGACCAGGCCATTTTCGCAGATGCGGCCCAGAGACCGCAGATGCGGTCCCAGCCTTCCCTCCCCTTTTCGCAGATGCAGTCGCATTCTCGCAGATGCGGGACCGCAGATGTGGTCCCCTGACTGCAGGTGCGGAAATCACTAAACCAGTGAGGTTCATTAAAGACGGGCTCTAAGTCATTTTTATGACATTTTCACTCTTCCTTTGGGCGATTTGGGAGCTTTTGAGAGAAGGACTTCACTTAGCATCAAGAGGTAAGATTATTCCACCCATGCTTAGTTTAATACTTGTATTTTGGTAGATTAAATACTAGAACTTAGGAAAAATCAAAGGGTTAGAGCTAAACCTAGGGTTTTAATAAAACTTAGAATAAACCACAAAATTTGTTATGGAATTGATTAGAAATCATATATAAGTGATCCTTAGGTTGTACGGAACAACTTCCTTCGAAAATTTTCGGAATCCGGGCACGTGGGCCCGGGGTCGAATTTTAGGAAACTTGTGCTAATGGTTGGGAAATCGCTTAAATAGCTAGAATTCGATCTTATGAGTCTATATTAACTAGTTCTTACTTCGTTTAACTAGTTTGGGATCGTTCGGCTCTGAATTGAGGGCTTGGACTTGTTCTTGGCATTAAAGGTGAACTTGGAGCGAGGTGAGTCTCCTTTCTAACCTTGTAAGAGGGAATTGTCCCCATAGGTATAATTGAATTAATTGCCATTATATGCGGGGGCTACGTACGTACTAGGTGACGAGAGTCTGTGCGTGGTGACTATTATGTTATGTCCGGGTAGTCTAGGACCCATAAGCATGCTCCACGTGATATTCTTGTAACTTAATAATAGATTCAGATTCGTATAAACTACTTTGATCAAGGTAAATGAGACTAGTGAAGGAACCTTGTCCTGTTTGGTCTTTCAAAAGAAAATATTGAGTATTCCTGTGAATAACTACTCCTCAGATATACATTATTGTTTGCTTGTTGATGAGCTTATTTATATTTGACTGCGTCGCATGGGTGATTCGCGAGCGGGGTAATAGATGCATCTATGGTTCGAGCCGTTCGACCCTCGGCAGTGCACAATTTACTTTTATGTTGGATCGGACCGTACGTCCCACGGTGTTACTTGCGCATGTTTTGCTTAGCATTTTTCTCTGAGGACTGAATTTAATATCTGCTTGAGACATAGGTGAGCATCCATGAAAATACTTGGGAAAAGAAATGTTAATCCATGATTATTAATGCTAATAACTTGTACTATCCATGCTTGTTATAAATTTTCCTCACATTATTTGACCCTAGTATGTGTCAAGTCGACCTCTCGTCTCTTCTTCTTCGAGATTAGATGGGATACTTACTGGGTATATATTTGTACTCATACTACGCTTCTGTACTTAATTGTACAGGGTCTGAGGCAGGTACATCTGACTATCAGTTCGGTGCGCGCCCCTGATTCATAGTCCGAGACTTCCACGGTGAGCTGCTCTTTTCCTGTGGCGTCCGGCAGCTTGATGGAGTCTATTTCCTACTTTTGCTGTCTATTCTATTTCGGACAGTAGGATAGTTATTTATTTTGTACATTCTACTAGTTGCCCATTTCTTGTGACACTGGGTCTTGGCACACACATTAGTAGATGGTATCGGTTTTTTTTGTGGGGTTGTATAATTTTATGACTTTAATAACCATTTTGATACATTATTGATCGCTTCTGGTCTTAACTTTAATTTGAGAATCTGTTATATTTATTTTGAGTAAAAGTAAAATGAGAACTTAATTGTATTTTTCCGCGTTGGCTGGCCTGACAATGGTGTCGGGCGCCATCATGACCTATTGTAGAAAAATGGGTCGTGACAGATATTATCTGTTTTCTTGTGTTTAGAGCAATGCTAGCAACATGCTACCACTTTTATTGTTATAGAAATATTCTTAGGATCAAAAGTAAGTAATGAAATACCTCAGTACTTAGTATATGGGATGCTAGTGCCATCATGCTCTCTTTTGACAATTTTTGGTCAAACACCATGGCTTCTCGATTTTTCTGCTCTTCCGGAAGCTGTTTCTGTACTTCTTTTAGCTGGCATTCTGCACTCTCTCGTTTACGACGTTCTTCTTCTGCCTCTTTTTGTTGTGCTTGCAGTTTCTATTGAATTCCATTCATGGATCTCCTACTTGTTGAATTAACTCTCGATCTTTCACCCCGACAATAACTTGACATTTCTCCAACAACTTTCACAAATGCAGCATTAACAATCGGGTCCAAATCGGTATCCTCTTTAATTTCTCGGATTTGTTCAGCAATATATTCGTTCACCTTATCCTACAAAAAATTTATACAGGCTTTAACTTTCAATATTTATTTCTATAAACTCATATTATAGGAATAAAGATAAAAGTGTCACATGTACATTTAATTCAACAGAGGCATCATTAACCCAATGTATGTTCCTCATGTGAGTCAATTCCCAAAGTTTCTGCAAGTTTGGTTCTTTTCCAGTGTTTTTATTTCTCTACCAAAACAAATCAAATTATGTTATTAAATCAAGAATAACCAAAACTCGTAAAAATAAAGACATATGTTACATGTTCAAAAGATATTGCCTGGAATGATTTTCTGCCGCAAATATGATTCATTTATTGATTTGCCTTATTGTTTTTTTTTCGCTCACTCATTCTCTGCATTGAGTTTGATAAGTGGTTGCTTTGAACAATATCAACACAACTTGAGCAAATTAAAATGGCAAGTACAGCAAGTGTTGCAAATTGAAAAGTATGGCACTTGCGCCTAACTCAACCCCAAAGCACTATTACTGAACAATAATATTTACCTAGATAGCGTAATGAGACTCCTGTCTACATTAATCAAGTAATTACTTAACCAGCCTACTAAGACAAACAAACTAATGTGTGCTTAATTACTTAATAGACTCAAAAAACAAGAAGCCCCAAAAATCAATGTTACTGATCAAAGTTTACATGGTGATAAAGAGGAGGAAACCATGTCAAAAGCTGCTGGTGAAGTTACTAGTTTCAATGAGGTAGATGAGGAAGAAGCTGAAGGTTTTCATGAGCAGTTGCATAAAGATCAAGTTCTTGACAAGGAATCCAATCAAGATGAGGAAATCATATCAAAAGTTGCTGGTGAAATTTCTAGTTCCAATGAAGTGAATGAAGAAGTTGAACCATTGCTTGATGACATTTGAAGTACTTCTGCCAACGTGCAATGTGCTGCTCAGTCGAGTTAGAAATTTGAGCAAGCAGAAGCTGCTTACAATGTTGAGCAGGTGGAGGTAATCTCAGAGGAAATCTCTATAGATGAAGAATTAACTGAGACAGTAATTGACACAGAATATGAAACAAGTAATCTAGACATTGAATTAGAATAAAACAATGCTGAAATCAAAGAAACTGGATTGAATAATGCAGTTATTATCATTGGAGTTTCTGCATTGTCAGTGCTTTTAGTGGGAATCTTTGGTTACCATCTATATTTCAAAGAAAGTAAGAGATTCTATTGAAACTCCTCAAGCTGGGACATTCAATGTCTTAGAGGAGAAAAATGAAACTTCTATTGTAAAGGTTTCATCTTTGATTGACCCTTCAGAAAATCTCAGAAACTTAACTCAGCTGGAGAGAACACCTTCCATTGGATCCATTACAGCAGCTTCATCTTTGTTTGGTCCAAAGGGAGAAGCATCAAAAGAGATTAGTCAAATCAGGGCTCCAAATGTTGAACTGCTAGGGGAAATGGTACTTGAAGAAGTCAGCAGCAGCTCCCTTAGAAGTTATGTTAGGAAAAACAATACTATTGAAGCAGAAGAGAACATCAACACTAAAGGCAGCAAAGCATCTGTTATGGATCATTCTAAAACAGATTCTCCATCATATGGAACCTTTAAGAAGATCATCAAAAAAAAGGTATGTTAAACATTTAGTCTTTTTCCCCCTTTAAGTATTCAAATTCTAATGGAGACTTTTCTTATATTTGGATAAAAGCTACAATCTATAACTCTTTGCTTTCTAAAAGCAGGTGGAGAAAGATGGAGAAGAGATAAAGAAGATGGTGTTATCAACCCCAGTTAGGCGATCAAGTCGAATTGCTACCATGTCCCCTTGAATAAATACCGACTGTAGGACTTTTTTCTTGTTAGTTTAGTGGAAACAACATCTCTGTTCTTTCATATTCTTTTGTCTTCTTCAAGATCAAATTGTAGGGGTTATGTAGTAGTGCATCAAGTGCAATGGCAACTAATTGTAACTTGTAGGAAATTGATGAATCTTAACATTAAATGGAGAATTATCTTGATCACAATTCCTCATTCATAAATCTTTTGCAGACTAGAGAGAATTAGGAGTCCGGAACCGAAATATTGTCTTTTTTGACTCAAAATACCTTTTTCGGTGTAAAAAAAAAGTTACCAAAATATGTAAAACGCGATTTTAAACTGCGTTTTACCTTAACGGCTATTTGGGACGTTAAGGTAAAACGCGATTAAAAACCACGTTTTAGGAAAACGCGGTCGAAAACTGCGTTCTAACATAATTCTCCTTTTCAGTATACTGAAGCAAAACTGGTTTCATTTTATCTACCGTGGTTTTAGATAAAAGACAGATGAAGACAACAGATACTAAAACTACCAGACTTAAGTTTCGAGAGAACACAGATAAAAAACTCTCAACCACTTAATAAGATTAAGTACAGAGGAACAATCCCATATTTATCAATAAGTTCGTACAAAACTCCAAAAATAGCATTTCTAGTCAACTCATTTCTCGACCTACTCAACTAAAGGTGGCTCTACAAGTTGCATAATATTGATGATTTGTCCGTCATGAAAATATAATGCACTACAAACAGCAGTGTCATTTTTCAACTCAGAAACTCAATCAAGAAACAATGGGAAGAGGAAAAGCATCATGAGACTTATTATCTGTACAAAATTCGATTAGAATCTAACAATTACGATCTAGTTATAACTCTGAAGAAATCAAATAAAGCTATATGTAGAGGGCGAATTAAAAAGGTGAGAAATGCTTTTCTGTAATTAAAAATATGTAACAGTTCACTTAACAAGATGCTCCTGCGATTTTGGTCTCTGGATGGACAGGTCAACGGTCAAAAGGTTGCAACCAAATTATAGTGTCATTATCTGAAAATTGAAAAGGAGAATTATGGTAGAACGCGGTTTTCAACTTACGATACTGAAGAAAACATACGATAAAGTGAAATATTAATTGTTTAGTGTCGCTTCTTTAGGATTGCGCCCATTGGCAAGGAAATTATGCCTTAGAGCCTTGCTGACAATATTGAAGTGCCCACTAAGCGAGGCGAAACGCTCAACATGTTTTGAGCCTCGCTTCAGGGCTTAAGCGCACCTTTGATAACACTGAAATAGGCCCTTTTACAACAACTTTACTCGCCAACCAGTAGAATGGATTGCGATTACGTACTTTCGTAAAGCTTATATCTCTATATTCATCATATTATAAAATAAAGAGATGAGAGAGGATGGATGAAGGAAACCAATTAGAACAAGAAATCCATTATGTGTATTACTGGTAAAGGTTTTTCTGAAGAAGATAGGGCATGGGTAAATTTCTCCAGCAGCTTTAACCGTGGGTTTTTCCATATTCTGTCTCTAATTCTGTATCATGAAACTATGCTTGCTCATATTCCACAAGCCTATGTTTGTGTGCCATTGACTTTGAGGAATTTAATGAATTAGATTCATCACAAAGTACACGATAAAGCCCAATCAAATTCGCATCAATATGATAAAATTGACTTCTACGATGCAGAATATGAATAACAAAAAAGACAATCATAAACATTGGTATGATAGCAGAAGATGAATTGAAAAAAGGAACAACAAACTAGACAACAATATAAGAAAAACCTATGCGAAGTTTCTTTCTGTACATTAGGAATTAGAGGAGAAATCTGGCATAGAAAATTTTATGATACCCATACTCATTAAGTACTTCGATGATAAAAGACAATCACAAATATTGGTATTTCCATAATTTAGTGAAGCAATCGGGTAAAGAAATTAAAGATTGAATTCTTATCGGTTCTTCTCCGGTCAGCCGCAACACGAAGCAACAAAGAGGACACAACAGCAGGAGAGGAGCTCTTTCAAGTAAAACTGATAACAAAAACCCTAGCTAGAATGGTTATTAGTGAGTGGGATAAAAAACCGGGAAAACTAATTAAAAGGGAAAGGTTTGCCGCTCGATTTTGGCGGAAAATCGAAAGTTTTAGGCCACAGCCAACTATGTCAAATAATGTTTATTGCCAACAAAAAAACTTTATCGTTGCCAATTCTGTTTATAATTTCACTTTATTATGTTAAAAGTTTTATTTTTTGCAACAGCTAAAATTAGTTGTTGCCATTTATTAAAATTTGGCAACAATACTGTAGTTATTGCTAGAACGTTGTTGTCATTTTTAAAATTTTAAAGTTTATTATCTAAACCATAGAATATGGCAACAAAATTAACATATTTGGCAACAAGAAACTTTTGTTGCCAAAAAATCTATGTTATAGCAACAATTTTATCAAGTTGTTGCCATTTATCCATTTTAGCCAACAATATTTCAATTGTTGCTAAAACGTTGTTGCAAATTCCATACTTTCTTGCAGTGATATAAGACTATCGGTGAATAACTAAAAACTGCCCACTAACCTTCTACCTTAATTCGCGACCTCCACACCTTCCTATCAAGGGTCATGTCCTCATTGAGCTGAAGCAGGGCCATGTCCTGTCTAATCACCTCTCCCCAGTACTTGTTAGGCCTACCTCGACCTCTTTTCAAACTCTCCATGGCCAACCTCTCACACCTCCTGACAGGAGCATCAATGCATTTTCTCTTAATATGTCCGAACCATCTCAGTTGTATTTAACTCAAGAATTGATAGAAATCACTTACCCCGTGATGTTGACGGAAATCCCCCACAAAAATGCTCTCAAATTCGTGAAATACCAAGTGGAAATGAGAGAAAAGCGGGACAAGTCCCGTAATAAATTCAAGTTTCCCAAGTCCCCCTTCTTCACGATCGCGAAAAAGGCCCCACGATCACGAAGGCTAACTGCCCAGCTGCCCAAATTGACCCTATGCATTCGCGATCACAAGGTCACGTTCGTGATGAACCAGCTCCACAGCTTTCCGCATTCGCGATGACACTATCGCGTTAGCGAAGGCAATCTGCCTTCCAGCCCAGCTCAACGCCTCCCTTCTTCGCGTTCGCAACGTGGTATTCGCGTTCGCGATGAAGGACTAGATCTTCCCTTGTGTTCGCATGGACCTCTTCACGTACGCGAAGAGTAAAATCCCAGGCCCCCCTCCAAGATTCTTCGCGATCGTGGAACTGCCTTTGCGATCGCAAAGCACACCAGCACACCAGTTATTGTCAGCCAACTTTAACTTGCTCTAGGTGGTCCAAAAAATACCCAAGCCACCCGGGACCCCGTCCAAATGTACCCACAAGTCCATAAACATACTATGGAATTACTCGAAGCCTCGGAACACATAGAATAACACCGGAACTATGAATCGCACCTCAAAACCAAATTAATCAACTTCTAAGCTTCAAACTCATTTCAACCAACTCCGAACGCGACGAAGCATATTTAGACAACTCGGAATGACGCTAAATTTTATGCACAAGTCATAAATCACAATACGAACCTATTCCAAGGCTCAGAATCCCAAACGGACATCGATAACACCAAAGTCCACTTCTAGTCAAACTTAGGAAATTCTAAAACCTTCAAAATGCCAACTTTCATTAATAAGCACTGAAACGTTCCCGGACCACCCGAAACTCGATTCTAACATACGCCCAAGTCCAAAATCATCATACGAACCTACTGGAACCTTCGCATTCCGGTTCCGAAGTCATTTACCCAGAGTGCCGACTCAAGTCAAACTTGGTCACCTTAGGCCACTATTATGGAACTAAGTATTCTGAATTCAACCCGAACCCTTCTAAAACCAAACCAACCATCTCTGCAAGTCATAAAACAGTAAAAAAACATATGGAATGTTTTAAACAGGGGAACCGGGATCTAGAAAGTAAAACGATGTTGTTACATTCTCTACCTCTTAAACAAACATTCATCCTCGAACGGGTCTAGAATCATACTTGGAGTGTCGAATAAGTGTGGATATCTGCTCCGCATGTCCTCCTTGGTCTCCCAATTCGCCTCCTCGATTGGTTGACCCCTCAACTAGTCCTTTACTACTGAAATCTTCTTAGACCTCAACTTGCGAAACCTGCTTGTCTACAATGGCAACTGGCTCCTCTTCATTACCCAAGCTCTCATCAAACTGCATTGTACTATAGTCTAACACATGTGAACTGTCGGCATGGTATCTCCGGAGCATAGACACGTGGAATACCGGATGAACTCCCGTTAGGCTAGGAGGCTAAGCAAGCGTGTAAGAAACCTCTCCAACTCGCTCCAACACCTCAAATGGATCGATGAACCTGGGACTCAGCTTACCCCTCTTTCCAAACCTCATGATACCCTTTATCGGCGAGAGTTTCAAGAGAACTTTCTCGCCCACCATAAATGATAAATCACGTGTTTTCTTATCTGCGTAACTCTTCTGTCTAGGCTGAGCTGTGCGTAATCTCTCCTGAATCAACTTTACCTTATCCAAGGCATCCTTTACCAAATCAGTACCATATAGCCTAGCCTCGCCGGGCTCAAACCATCTTATGGGGGAATGACACCGCCGACGACCATTCAATGCCTCAAATGGAGCCATCTTGATGTTCGACTGGTAACTATTGTTATAAGAAAACTTGTCCAACGACAAGAATCGATCCCACTACCCGCCGAAGTCAATCACATATGCTTTGAGAATATCCTTTAGAATCTGAAATGTCTGCTTCGACTGCTGGTCGATCCACGGATGAAAGAGCATGTTAAGCTCTACCCGGGTACCCAACTCACTTTGCACCGCTCTCAGCAAATGCAAAGTGAACTGAGGGCCTTGATAACTAGGGATTCTAGTACATTTTACACTCCTTTTTACTTGAGTTTTGATTAAAAATGTATACAAATAGTCCCAAAGGCTTACATGTTGTACTTGTTTGCAGGGTTTGGTAAAGAAAGTGACAAGAGGTCAAAACCAGCTCAAAAAGGAGTGAAACCTACACAAGTACCAAGAACAAGTCAAAGCACTGCTGCAGCATAAAATCTACTGCAGCTGCAACAGACCCACTGCGGCCGCAGTCCATTTAGTGCGTTCCGCGGTGAGGAGATTCAGAGAGGTGCAAATTTTGGAAGCTCAAGCATTGCGGCCCGCGGTAGATTCTTCCCGGCCGCAGTAGCCTCACCGCGGCCGCAATCCATTTTATGCGGTCCGCGGAGAGGAGATTTAGAGAACTGGGAGTTTTGAAGATCGGAAGCCATCGCGGCCGCACTCCATTTTGTGCGGACCGCGGTGAAGCCACCGCGGCCGCGGTCCATTTTATGTGGTCCGCAGTGGATAGATTCAGAGACTCAGAAATCAAGCCAAAAAGCCTCACTGCGGCCGCGGTGCATTTTCTGCGATCCGCAGTACCTCCGTCAGGGGTATTTTTGTCCAGAAAATTCAGCCTTGTATAAATACTCTTTTTCAGATTTTTAGGGCATCTAACTTTTAGCTGAGCACGTGAAGGCCGTTTTGGACCTATTTTGAGTTATTTTGTGGCTAGTTCAACATTGAATCTTTAATTCTTAGCTTGTAAACATATTACATGGATTATTCTTCATCTAATTATCTGTTTTCTTCCATTATTATGAGTAGCTAGACCCATTAGCTAGGGTTGTGGCTCAATCGTAGTGTGGGTATTCCATGGGTCTTGTGTTTTAAGGCTTAGATGTTTATGGGTGGTTGATATTTGGACTGATTTGTATTTTCTATGTTGGATTAGTGGTTGCAAACACTAATTTGTGCCTTTTTGACTTGGGGTCTTCTTGAGAAAGAGAGCTTGAGTCTAGGAAAAATTAGTCCAATAAGGAATTGGGGCGTAATCAAGAGATTGATAGTCCCAATTAAAGGGTTAAACCTAGAGATAGTAATACCCAACTTGAGCCTACATTGCTTGCTTAATTTCAACACCCAGTTGGTCTTCAGAAAGTCAATTAGGGCAAAGTCACTCAAACTACCGAGAGGTATAGAGAGTAGTGTCGTGCATTGGCTATATCGCGATCCCAATCATAACAACTTTGCCTTAGGCATTAGAACCCGTCAAATATTCACCTAGGAGAAAGTCACTTCCCTAGTGCCTCGTTATCCATTTAGAAAACTTTACAAGCATTCATACTTAGCTTAATTTCGCATATCACTAGAATAAAATTAGAAGTAAAAAACAAACAAATATGATTGGAAGTGTAATCAAGAGCCCTACGCACTGCTAGATTAGATAGAAATCCAACTCCAAACATTGTTCTAGCTCCCTGTGGATTCGATCCCGACCTTCTCGGGTAAAAGCTGAATCGACCGCTCTTGCCACTTTGTAGTGGTGTAGGGTTGGACGCGATCACTTTTTGGCGCCATTGCCGGGGAGCTAACGGTTTTGGCTATCTATCTAAATAGTTTTGTGTATTGTTTTTTTCCTTCTGTGATACTAACTTGTGTGTGACGTCAATTTAGGTACAATATGGCGGCAAACAACAACAATGACTGTCATGACCCAAAATCACTTAAGGGTCGTGGTGGCGCTGGACACTACTGTCAGGCAAGCCAACCAAATTACTTGATGAAGTTCTCATTTTAACAATCTTGGAAACTAGGATTTTCCTTCATTTTATAAATGAAAAGATAACCGCTTCAATTCAAACTAAATGATAAGCAATTAATACAAAAATATTTTAAAACCATCCCAGAACCCGGTGTCACAAGTGCATGAGCATCTACTGAGAAGGAAAATAAAATACAACATCCGTCCGGAATACAGTGGACAGGAAGTAAACACAATATACTGGAAGAGGCTATACTAGCTGCGGGCCGCCTCGAATACTGCACTCACCTAGTCCCAGAATCATCCGTGCTGCTACGCCCAGTAGACCACTAGAGTTACATATACATGTGCAACAAAAATGCACAGAAGTGTAGTATGAGTACATAAACAACGTGTACTCAGTAAGTATCCCGCCTAATCTCGAAGAAGTAGAGATGAGAGGGTCGACTTCGACACTTACTAAGGGTCCAATAGTGTGATGTCAATAAAATATTAAATCGCGGATTTCTATAAATATGATTTTAATCCAATAGAAGGAAACAAGTGAACAATTATTTTCTTTTATAGGAATTTCCAAAATTCCTTTTCATTATTTATCCAAATGTTCTCAAGCCATGAAGAGGCAATATCAACTTTAATAAGTTCAAGGCAGCAATACAAGCATGCGCAAATCATGCCGATGCGTACGACCCGCTCCAATAAAAAATAAATTGTGCACTGCCGAGGGTCGAACGGCTCGAACCGTAGATGCATCTATTACCCTGCTCGCGAACTATCCACGCGACGCGGGTCAACATAAAATAAACAATCACCCTGCTCGCGAACCATACATGCGACGCAGGTACACATAGAACTACATGCTCAGATAGCCAATTAAGAATTTATCGGGGAATATTTATTCAAATAAAAGCTACTTTCTCTTTTAACAATTTAAGAAAAGAAGTTTAATCCTTTTTGAAATTTATTTATTAATTCGATGTGGCTTAGGCAATTCGAGTTGTCAATAAGTTTACAATTAATCCAAGTATAGCTTGCTTTTGGGTCCTAGACTACCCAGACAATAGCATAATAGTAGCTACGCACAGACTCTCATCACCTCGTGCGTACGTAGCCCCCACAAATAGGAGCACATAACCAATTAACTCACCTATGGGGACAATTCCCTCTTACAAGGTTAGAAAGGAGACTCACCTCGCTCCGAAGATCCATAACCGGCATTCCACGCCCTTCCGAAGACTTGAATCGATGCACAACGCTCCAAAACTAGTCAATAATTATGTAAGCCCATTAATATATGCTAAGGTACTCATTATAATCCAATCTATAACAATTCCTAACCCCGATCGAAAAGTTGACAAAACCGCCCTCGGGCCCACGTGCCCGGAATCCGAAATTTTTCGAAGATAAAGTTTACCCATAGCCTCACGAACTCAAATATATGATTTTCTCTAAATTCCATACCCAAAATCGTGGTCAAAATCCAAGAATACTAGTTTTCTAGGTTTTCCCTCAAACCCCAAGTTTTCTACAATTTTCCATTTCTAAATCCATATATAAACATTGTATATACTCAAAACTAGTAGAGATCACTTACCTCATGCTTGGTGATGAAAATGGCACTCCAAAGTTGCTCCAAAATCGGCTCCCATGGAAGAAATGAAGTGAAAATGAGCCAAACTTCGATTTTTTAAAAGAACCCTACTGCCTCCAGCAGTTTCCGCATCTGCGGAAAAATGATCGCATCTACGGTCCCGCATCTGCAGACAAATGACCGCATCTGCGGTTATGACAGCAACCAGCTCTTTTTCCCGACACGGAAATGAGCATAACTCCCTCATACAATGCCCAAATTCGACGATTCTTTTTGCTATATATGGCTCCATAATTACGATACGGATCTAATGGTTCAATAAAAACTTAATTTGGAGCTCATTTGCTTAATATGGTACCCCTTTATGTCCGAAGAAACGGCGTTGAAACATCAAATAAGAGCGCGATACAACCCGAAACACACCCGAGGCCCCCGGGACCCCGTCCAATCACACCAACCCACTCCATAACATAACACGGACCTGATCGAGGCCTCAAATCATACCAAACAACGCTAAAATCATGAATCAACCTCCAATCCAAGCTTTATGAACTTTAGAATTTCAAACATCTACTTTCGATGTTTAAACCAATCAAATCACGTCTGATTGACCCCAAATTTTGCACACAAGTCATGTTTGACATTACGGACCTACTCCAACTTCCGGAATCGGATTCCGACCCCGATATCAAAAAGTCCACTTCCGGTCAAACTTCTCAAAAACCTTCAATTTTCTATCTTTAGCCAAATGACTTCAAAATGACCTACGAACCTCCGAATTCACTTCCGATCACGCTCCCAACTTCAGAATCACCATACGGAGCTATTCACAGACTCGGAATCCCAAACGGACATCGATAACACTGAAATGCACTTCAGGCCAAACTTATGAAATTTCTTCCAAATTGCTAACTTCCACAGTAGGCGCCAAAACGCTCCCGGGTTATCCAAAACCCGAACCGGGCATACGCCCAAGTCCGAAATCATCATACGAACCTGCTGGAACTTTCGGATCTTGATTCCGAGGTCGTTTACTCAAAAATTCGATCTTAGTTAATTCTTTCAACTTTAAGCTTCCGAAGTGAGGATTCTCTTTCCAAAATCAACTCTGAACTTCCCGAAATTCAATTCTAACCACGCGTACAAGTCATAATACCTGAAATGAAGCTGCTCATGGCCTCAGGCTGCTGAACGACGCGCTAGAGCTCAAAACGACTAGTCGGGTCGTTACATTCTCTCCCACTTAAACATACGTTCGTCCTCGAACGTGCTGAGAACTACGCTGAAGTAGTCTGAAATCACTGTTTAACACCTCCTGCACCTTCCCGTGCTACCACAACTCGGTTGAGCACATTAGCTCGATCAATTCTGAAGATATTTCTTTTTATTCAAGCAAATAAGCCTTAGAGCCCAATTCCAACATCCGGAATTCTCTGCCAGGCTTGTTCCAACATATGCTCACCATATCAATATCTACACGCAGCACTAAAACACGAATGCATACCTTAGCTGAATTTACCCCTTGCACCATTTTTTTTCATAGGACCACAATAACATTCACTGATCAATTAAGTCGAAATTCCATGACTCTGATGCTCACAACGCACCTCATGATATGCATAGCTCTTACTCTAACTCTTACAATACCGCCACGACAGTAGATAGGCGTAGAATTTCATAACCAATTGCTGAATCAACAAATCATTGGGTCTATACTCCTGACAAGAACCCTCACCTCATTCTGAACCGAATAATGGTCTTAGTTCCTTAATATACTTCATATACTCAGATTACACTAATTTCGAATTCAATGATCTCGTCTCACCCAGTACGAACTGCTCAGGCAGTAAGCCACCCCGGACATAATCAAAAGTCTCATATGACGCCACCATGTGCCAATAGGCTACCAATTCGAACGTGATACAATGAAAACAAACTCTGAAAAGGAATCCAATTACCCCGCTCGCGAATCATACATGTGACGCGGTCGACATAATTAAACAAACACCCCGCTCGCGAATCATACATGCGACACGGGCACACAGCTAATATGTGCTTTCCTCATAAAGATAGGAAACAAAACACATAAAAATAGATACGGGGAACTATACTCCGCATCACCCTGTTGCGGCGCGCAACCCGATCCAAACAACATAACCATGGCGGCGTGCCACCCAATCCACCTATAAAACTCACATAAGGAGATACACACCGAGCTAGATTGCTCATTTCAATAAAATGTCGAATATCGGTCACAAGCACGCTAGGTGCATAATACCATCCCTGGGGAGACATATAGTGCCATAAGTTACAAACTCCAGCACAACTAAGGTGTGATATACAATCTGAATCTCAAGAGCCATTTTGCTCATATAACATCATTTCTACGCGGAACCTCAACATACAAGAAATATACCAAGCCGTCTCACATCTCACACGGCGCAATGTATCATTACATGAAATATCTGACAACGAGGTAACACCCTAACTACTCCTCCATAAGGAGCACATTACTGAATGAACACGTTTGGCCTGATATAGAGCCCATATTCACATTTAAATCCACCCACCGACCTCAAGCCGATTCTGATCGCACTGAACTAGGCTAACGACCCTTCAAAGGTCCATACTAACTTCCCTTTTCTCATAGCACACAGGAACAACTATCACAACAGGAGAAATCCTCCGCAGTCCACAACCCAATAAACTGAGTGCCCTCCAGGCATCTATTCTTCAAATCAACGATATCATCACAACCTTCATACTTGGTTTAAGTCTTTAATCAATCCAGTGACTACCTGCTACACTTATACAATCTTCCTATGGGACACACTCTCACCACCTACCATAACAAATAACTGGGTCGTATCTCCAAACCACCGGCCGCACTAACGCTGAAAAGTGATCAAGAATCATTAACCAGGATGCAAAGCCCTTTTTTTTTTACAAAACACTGATCTCAGGTGACGCTGAAGGCAATACCAACTTACCTTAAACATCGAAACTTCTTTCCTGCTCATCCGAGCTTGTGACATCCTTGTCGACACCGAACTGCTACCTTGATCTTCACTTCAAATTCCATACCACTCACTATACCCAACATGCCAATATACGATATAACTCGTTTTTCATCATAGCTTCGGAACCACTGTTAGATTACACTTCATCATATAAAACTTTACACTTAACTCACTTCAGGAGGACCATAGCAACACACAGGTGAATACTCATGACCGTAGAATATGCAAATCTCTAAGTAGTGGTCTAAACCATCATATCCCTTCCGGAATCCACCTCCACATAACAGGCCACAACGGTAGAATATTCCTGAATAGCATCAATTACCGTGACCGACAGGCCTCGCACGTATCGCCACAAATCACTTGCATAATTTGCTGAAGGAACTGATTACTACCACCAATATACCAATTCAACTATGGCTAATTAGACTACCTTCTTCCAATTTAATTCTCGATTGCCATAGAAATAATGATAACTCCATTCAACACTTAACACACTACATCCGCACTCGTCCCGAGCGACCCTGAATCACGAGACCATGTTGTCTCAAATCCCAGGAACCATTTCGTACCTCCCACTTGCTACATCGCAAGTCAAAACATCATAGAACATTCTGTGCCTCTTCTCATGGGCTGCTATCAAGCTTGATTCTTAACCGTACCTATAGGATCGAAATCATTAGGCATCACACTTTATCTTTGTATTCACTAGGACCGTTGTTGAGAGCCACCCGCTCTGACTTGGCCCCGAATATAATCAATTCCATAAATCTTCTAGCACATGAATACCCCATTGGTGAAGCACCTGGCAGAATCATTCCCTTGGAACCCGCATCTTTACAAAGCACAATCCTGAATCTTTCCCCAAGTCTGAACATGGGCCAATAAGGCCAACGAATGCCCACCTTTAATAATTCCTTTGCTCAAATTACCACCCATGTTCTCTTCCCGTAGCTGAGATAACCCATCAATATGCTAAAAATCAGAAACACCGCAAGTAATTAACCATGCAACCCCATCATAGGAGGTGGGACTCTCCCACTTAGCTCGAAGCCACTATTACACAACTCTAGAATTTACTAGGATTCTTAATCTCCTATTGACATAACCTTGCGCAATCAACCGCTGAAATTCCCGATATCTTACTGTAGAAACCCCCTTTTTATACTCTGAATCATCAACAACATTCGCACGACCGATCCCTTCACTGTACAACCAATAGAATTCTTCGCAGAAGCCTTGCCAACCACGCGACTGCTAAACTGCTCACAGGAATAACCCACCTGTGGAAATCACTCCCCGACATCTTCTAACGTTGCTGCACGGGGTACAATCACTACGACATCAATAACCCATCCTGAGTCCGGGCTCTCTCTCCAGCTGCACGAGTCCATTCACCCCTCGTGGACATCAATTAAATGTGCGGCAACATTCTTCCAATTCAAGGTTATGTTGTATCCTTCTTCATTCAAGCAGCTCCTTCCCGTTATATCAAATCTCCTGCCGCATAGTAGCCCATACTCCAAATTAAATCCGTAGACCTCAATCACCAAATTACTAAAATTTGCAAGTGATCCCAAACTCTCCTTAAGGCGCATAGTCATCCTACCCCAATGCCCATATGCAACTCCGCCACCCTCCCACTTTGGTAGAACTCGTCCCTTTAATCGACTACTCGACCTTTGCCTCTTATACTTGGCCTTCTAGAAATTTTAGCCACCGCCTGACACTCCCCACATGCTTTTCCTCATCCTTTACTGCTCAGCTGCTGTCTTAAATAAAAATCTATCTTCGTGGCACTTGAACCCACAATTGCTGCTAACTTTACACCTTTTGGAAGATCATCTTTCTCATACCATCGACATTAGAAACACTGATTCAACCCTGAACTACCGCACACTGCGATATCTGACAGCCGCATTTTCGATAATATCTCACAATAGCTTGCCCCAAAGGCGAATTGCAGAAGATCATAACACCGGCGAACTTGGTACGTTCAATTAGGACAACGACACCCCATCATAGAAGAAAGCTCCACCACGCTTGCAAATACCAAGTCTCATTACTCCGCCAGCCCGCATCTGACCATTCTTAGTCCGATTGCCTTTCCCCTGCCGGGAATATAAAAAAAATTGATTCTCTAGATTATGCACTGAGTAAGCCTCCCTTCAAGTCATTTACCGCCCCGACACGTAGGCAAATGTCCTACTATCATATCAATACTGCGGAACAATAGTTCATAAGCATCATGGCAACTTGTGCCTAGCCTCAGAGCCCTCAGAGGTACCGCTACTGGGCTGAAACAATAAGATATCCTGCGACAAAGCGACGATAATAATCCAATCAGCTATACCGGGAGAAACATCTCGTATCACATATGTATTACCATTACAGTTCTTTAATTCTCGATTTATAAGCGGTTTGCGTCGCGTAAGATTGAGTAGGAATGTATTAAAGGCATACACCCTCAAGGATCAAGTCGCACGATAAGGAATCAAGAAGGGAAGTACTCCTAACAGTCCTGCAGCCTCCCGAGGATAAGTATAGACGTCTCCGTACCGATCCGCGAGACTCTACTAGACTTGTTCATGAATCGTGAGACCCCAGGAACCTAGTGCTCTGATACCATGTTGTCACGACCCAAAATCCACTAAGGGTCGTGGTGGCGCCGGACATTGCTGTCAGGCAAGCCAACCAAATTACTTGATGAAGTTCTCATTTTAACAATCTTGGAAACTAGGATTTTCCTTCAATTTTATAAATGAAAAGATAACCGCTTCAATTCAAACTAAATGATAAGCAATTAATACAAAAATATTTTAAAACCATCCCAGAACCCGGTGTCACAAGTGCATGAGCATCTACTGAGAAGGAAAATAAAATACAACATCCGTCCGGAATACAGTGGACAGGAAGTAAACACAATATACTGGAAGGGACTATACTAGCTGCGGGCCGCCTCGAATACTGCACTCACCTAGTCCCAAAATCATCCGTGCTGCTACGCCCAGTAGACCACTAGAGTTACATATACCTGTGCAACAAAAATGCACAGAAGTGTAGTATGAGTACCTAAACAACGTGTACTCAGTAAGTATCCCGCCTAATCTCGAAGAAGTAGAGACGAGAGGGTCGACTTCGACACTTACTAAGGGTACAATAATGTGATGTCAATAAAACATTAAATCGCGGATTTCTATAAACATGATTTTAATCCAATAGAAGGAAACAAGTGAACAATTATTTTCTTTTATAGGAAATTTCCATAATTCCTTTTCATTATTTATCCAAATGTTCTCAAGCCATGAAGAGGCAATATCAACTTTAATAAGTTCAAGGCAGCAATACAAGCATGCGCAAATCATGCCGAGGCGTACGGCCCGCTCCAACAGAAAATAAATTGTGCACTGTCGAGGATCGAACGGCGCGAACCGTAGATGCATCTATTACCCCGCTCGCGAACTATCCATGCGACGCGGTCAACATAAAATNTAACTTCCGATTCCATCGCCTACTCCTAGTTCATCCGTTGTATAAGGACAAGATGAAGTACCTTCATGACAAGTATGCTCGTAGCAAGGAGTTCAAAGTGGGTGATTTGGTTCTCTTGTTCAATTCTCGGTTACGTCTGTTTTCGGGAAAGCTTAAGTCAAAATGGAGTGGACCCTTTGAAGTGGTGCTTGTGACTCCGTTTGGTGCACTTGACTTGAAAACAAAAATGGTGAGATCTTCAGAGTTAATGGGCACAGAGTCAAACATTATCTTGGCAAGATTGATGACAGCCACGTGGTGGCAATGATCTATCTAAAGTGATTTGATGGTAACATACATCATGCCGCGACGTTAAATCAGGCGCTTCTTGGGAGGCAACCCATGTGTCTTTCTTTTTGTTTTTCTTTGATTTTCTTTTTAGTGTAGGAGTTGCTTTTGGGCTAACTGGTTGTGAGATGTGTGTAGGGTTGTTTTGATGCAGTGCAGGACCAATTTGGAAAAGTGTTGCATTCTCTGAAGTTTTCACTGCGGTCGCATTGCATTTTCTGCGGCCGCAATGGCCTTAGTGCGGGGGCAAAAATTTCATTGCGGTCCGCAGTGTTGAAAAGTTAAAAATGGGGGTTCTCTGAAGTTGTCACCGCGGCCGCATTGCATTTTGTGCGGTCTGCGGTGCCCTACCGCGGCCGCAGAGCATTTTCTGCGGTCCGCAGTGACTCCTTCCCCAGTGCTTCTGGTGGTTAAGCATCGCGGTCCGCGGTGCATTTTATGCGACCGTGGTGGGTAGGTATCGTGGGTCCCAGGTCCTTCTTCTATAAATAAGACCTCAGGCCCTCATTTACCCTTTTCGCTCTTTTGCTCTCTAAATAGTAAAAATCACTGTTCATCCTAACCCTAAGCACAAATTCAAACATTGTCTCTCAATCATCTGTGTGCATCCCATCTCTAGTACTTCAATTCCTTCCCTAGTCTTTAATTTTGGTTTATTTTATTTTGATTTGTTAGTTTTTTCTTCCATTTTCTTTCAATTTGTAGCGTAGGGTTTCATAATGTTTTTTAGATTAGGTTTAATTAGTTAAAAATGATGATTAACTACCTAGGGGATTGATAATATGTGAATTTAGGCTAAAAATGAAGAAAATATTGAAACCCTAGGTTGGTATTGCTGAGTGATGCTTACCGCGGCCGCGGTGGATTTTTCGCGGTCTGTGGTGCCTTACCGCAGCCGCAGACCATTTCTTGCAGTCTACGGTACCCTGATTCAGAGAGAGGGTATTCTGAACCCCACCTCACCGCGGCTGTGGTGCCATTTTGTGCGGTCCGCGGTGGTTCCTTTGCGGCCGCACTGCTTTTTATGCGGTCCGCAGTAAGCTTGCTTCAATGATATTCTTCACTGTTTCTGCTGATACTGTGATACTAACGTGCACTGAATGAATTCTTCTTGAAGACAATGGTTAAATCACGAGGCGGTGGAGATAAAAAAAAAGGGAGAGTCCTCCCGTGGTAGGGGACGGGGTACGATCAAATTGACCCCCCAAGTCCGGAAAGCAATTGGGGAAACCAGAAAGCAAATAAAGGCTGCAGATAGAGCTGCCTCCCATTCAGAGGGAAGTGAGTATTTGCCCTCCCGGGAGGCATCTGAGTCTGATTCAGTGCCGGAGTACATCCCTGATTTCTCGGAGAGGATGAGATTGAGAGATGAACCTACCCCTCCGGGCTCTCCTACTGCTCAAGCTTCAATCCAGATTTCCTCTGATTCGTCTGAGGGCTCAGTTGACAGCGGTGATAGTGCTTCTTCTACCTCACCCACAGCTTCAACACCCGGTGAGGATCCCATAGAAGAAGAAGGAGGGGG
>NC_031989.1:57253381-57271267 GCF_001879085.1 Nicotiana attenuata
GGGGGGGGGGGGGGGAGAGAGAACTAGAAACCCGGAGGCTTGACAAGATAGATTTGTTAGTGAGATAGCATATCACAAGTTCCGAGAGTGGTGGCCCGAGAGGAAATTGATACTTGAACGGACATTCATTGAGAGGGGCCTTCTGCCTCACAACCCTAATGTGAAGAGGCAACTTAGAGAGAGACCGGGCTGGGAATATTTTATAGGCAACGTCGAGGACGCAAATGAGCACTTAGTCAAGGAATTCTACACTAATGCTGCCCACATCAAAAAGGGCACTAAAGTGACTAAGGTGCGGAATTTGACAGTGAAGTTCGATGGGAAGACAATCAATGACTACCTGGGCTTTCTGGAGGAAGATGAAACATTATATTTAGAAAAGGTGGCATTGGATGAGGCAGCCCGTCCGTGGTTGGCAGAGTACCTGGCCTCCCGGGTACCACCCCAGCATGGTTGACAACAGGAGTCCCAATTTTGAGGAGAACTTTAAACTTCGAAGAAATGGGGTGGGAGACTTTCGTATGCAGCAGGCTGGACCCCACTACTCATGAGAACTCTTTGCCTATCTCCCGGACAATCTTGGTGGCTTCAATTATGGCAGGGTACCCGATCAATGTCAAGAATGTCATGTCTCGTGTGATCACACGGGTGGTCAATGAAGGTGATAGATCATATCCCTTCCCAAATTCCCGGACAATGTACTTTGACGACTTGGAGGTGGAGAGAAGGAAGTTTGATGTGAAGGTGAAACCAAAGCTGCCTTTTTCCTGGTACAACCTAAAGAGTGATGACAACCCCAAAAACAAATATCCAAAAGGAAAAGCCACTACTTCTACTGGCCAGTCTGAAGAGCCAGTAGTAGTAGTCCCTTCTACTCAGCCTCCCTCATCTACACCAGATATGGCCCCAGGACCCTCTACTTCCACTGCTCCAGATATTCCCTCATCCACAGTCTACCCATTGACTGCCCACCGTTTGACCCAAACCCTTGCCAGTATCAACAACTGGATACAGGCAGCTACTTTTAAGCTGTCTGTGCTTTCTACCTTGGTGGCAGCCCAATCTGTACCCCCACAACCACAGGTTCTAGAGTTAGTGGAGGAGACTCTCAAAGAGCTTCTGGCCAACCAGAAGAAGATCTTGGAGAACCGGCAGTCAATATTGGAGGTTGTAGGTACTCATGGGAAAGCATTGAAGGAGCTGACAATGGAAACAAAGAAGCTGAAAAAGACTCGAGCATCAAAGGAGTCTGTGAAGGAGTTGAGAGCAGAAGTGGAGAAGATGAAGGCTGCTGATCACTTGCCTTTGGAGCTATTATTGCATTACCCAGTTCCAGCAGCTCAGCCTGAGCAGGAGCAAGAGTTAGATAGGGCACCAAAGAGGAAGAGGGTGATTCCCCGAGCAGATGATGCAGTCATTGAGTTGGAGGACCCACAGGGAGGTTCTTTTAGCCAGCCCCAGATCTCAAAGCAGCCTCAGGTCCCAGTGCAGGCACAGGTTACAGGGATCTAGTCACAGGTTCCCGAGCAGTCAGAGGACCCAGAGACCCAGGCTCATGATCCTATACAAACCCAAGACCAATAGGGAGTTTTCTTTACTCCCTATCTTTTCTTGAGCTATTTTTGGTTAGTTAGCATTGAGGACAATGCTAGCTTTCATTTGAGGGGGTAGCCCTATTTTGATGATATTGGATTGTAAATATGATACTATTTTCATTTTGTTATGCTTTGATTTTCACTTTTGGTTTGTACATAATTTTACCAGTTTATTTCACTTTTCGTACTTTGCAACTTTGGTCTGTATATAAAGTTACTTTTTGATGTATATATTCATCCCCTCTTATGTATTTTTGTCTAAATCCCCTATTGTACATATTCATTTTAATTTCCGCATTTTCTTTCATAGCTTTTTACTTCATTTCCGTAGCTTCGTATTTTGAATTTTGCGTGCAATAAGCCTTTGGTTTTCTTAATTCCACGGTTCTTTCCAAAGGTGGAATTTGTGTGAACCGGGTGGCTCTTCCCGAGGATGGATGGCATGAAAACCTTCTTAAGGGTTTGAGTCTGTTTTCTTTTTGTTTTTAGTAGCTAGTGAGTAATAGTGCCTCAGGAAAAGTTTCACTTGGGCCTAACACATTTGCCTTTGATCTTATGGTCAAAAACAAATTGGTGTGTATAGGATGGTGATAGTTGTGACCTTGAGACTCTTGTGTTGGCCGACAATCATCAAGTGGTTTCTCGGGACCATGCGTGTTGCTCAAAACTCAGCTAAGGTCACTGTGGGCCCTCGACTCTGTCTCTTTAGCAATCCTATAGCTTGTGTGGTGAGAATTTGAATTGCAAGTCCAAGTCCTGTGCCATTGAGTCTAGAACTTGCCCTGAATTTTTGTCTAGGCGAAATCCTAAGTGTAGTTTGACTTGAGAAGTGATTATAGGCTCTCCTTGATCCGAATGATATCTTGAAAACATCCATAGCCTACCAATGATAATGTCCCTAGTCAACCCCTTTTGAGCCATAGCCCTTTTTCCTTCAAAAACCATGATACAAGCCTTTACCCGTTTTGAAAAGACCCTCTCTTGGCACCCTATCTTTCCTTAGCACAAGGCAAAAGCATAAGTTTGGGGGAAGAGACGGGGAATGCAACAAAGTGGTAAAAGGTGCAAAAACGAAAAAAAAAGAGGCAAAAAGAAAAAGAAAGAAAATCAAAAAGTCAAAAAAAAGAATGAACAATATAGAAGAAATGAAGGGATTCAATAATAGTAAAGTGATGAAAGGCGTGGAAAGTGTAGAAAGGAGAAATAGTTTTGAAATGATCAAGAAAGAGTGACAATGTGTCTCTCTAACCCCTAAGAAAGAAAGAAATGACTCAAAAAGTCAAGAGAATGTGTGCCAAAATGAAGCAAATGAAGTGCTTAAGGGAAGATGGAGCCTATTTAGACCAAATATTTCCTACCCTGAACCAAAAGCCTTCACTATATCTCCACAAAAGCCCTATATGATCTTGAGTTGAATGAAGCTTACATTAGTGGTGAGTCACATAAGGGGCAAGCTTATGGTACTTAGAGTCGGACTTGTGACCTTTCCTTGAGAGAGATGAGTGTATTCTCCACAATCCTCGTTCTAGGTGCTACGACCTAAAAATAAGGTTTGCTTATGGAGAATTGAGGAGTATGAGTTTGGGTTCCACAATGACCAAAGTAGTAGAAAGAGTTTCCTTGATGAGTTGAGTCAATTCATGATGATTTTGTGTCGCACTAAAACCATGGTGTTCAAAAGGTTGAATGTTGTTAATGATTCATTTGAATTGAGGGCAATTGTTAGTCCCAATTGATGCTAGATGAGGTCACTTTAGGTCAGCTAAATTTTCTTGGTTGTATTCTTAAGGAGGTGGGACTTATTTTGTTTGCTTGAGGACAAGCAAAAGCTTAAGTTTGGGGGAGTTGATAAATAGGGATTCTAGTTCATTTTACACTCCTTTTTACTTGAGTTTTGATTAAAAATGTATACAAATAGTCCCAAAGGCTTACATGTTGTACTTGTTTGCAGGGTTTGGTCAAGAAAGTGACAAGAGGTCAAAACCAGCTCAAAAAAGGAGTGAAACCTACACAAGTACCAAGAACAAGTCAAAGCACTGCTGCAACATAAAATCTACTGCAGCTGCAACAGACCCACCTCGGTCGCAGTCCATTTAGTGCGGTCCGCGGTGAGGAGATTCAGAGAGGTGCAAATTTTGGAAGTTCAAGCACTGCGGTCCGCGGTAGATTCTTCGCAGCCGTAGTAGCCTCACCGCGGCCGCAATCCATTTTATGCGGTCCACGCAGAGGAGATTCAGAGAGCTGGGAGTTTTGAAGATTGGAAGCCATCGCGGCCGCAATCCATTTTGTGCGGTCCGCGATGAAGCCACCGCGGTCGCGGTCCAATTTATGCGGTCCGCGGTGGATAGATTCAGAGACTCAGAAATCAAGCCAAAAAGCCTCACTGCAGCCGCAGTGCATTTTCCGCTGTCCGCAGTACCTCCGTCAGGGGTATTTTTGTCCAGAAAATTCAGCCTTGTATAAATACTCTTTTTCAGATTCTTAGGGCATCTAACTTTTAGCTGAGCACGTGAAGGCTGTTTTGGACCTATTTTGAGTAATTTTGTGGCTAGTTCAACATTGAATCTTTAATTCTTAGCTTGTAAACATATTATATGGGTTATTCTTCATCTAATTATCTGTTTTCTTCCATTATTATGTGTAGCTAGGGTTGTGGCTCAACCCTAGTGTGGGTATTTGATGGGTCTTGTGTTTTAAGGCTTAGATGTTTATGGGTGGTCGATATTTGGACTGATTTGTGTTTTCTATGTTGAATTAGTGGTTGCAAACACTAATTTGTGCCTTTTTGACTTGGGCTCTTCTTGAGAAAGAGAGCTTGAGTTTAGGATAATTAGTCCAACAAGGAATTGGGGCGCAATCAAGAGATTGACAGACCCAATTAAAGGGTTAAACCTAGATATAGTAATACCCGACTTGAGCCTACATTGCTTGCTTAATTTCGACACCCAATTGGTCTTGAGAAAGTCAATTAGGGCAAAGTCACTCAAGCTGCCGAGAGGTATAGAGTGAGTAGTGTCGTGCATTGGCTATATCGCGATCCCAATCATAACAACTTTGCCTTAGGCTTTAGAACCTGTCAGATATTCACCTAGGAGAAAGTCACTTCCCTAGTGCCTCTTATCCATTTAGAAAACCTTACAAGCATTCATACTTAGCTTAATTTTGCATATCATTAGAATAAAATTAGAAGTAACAAACAAACAAATATGATTGGAAGTGTAATCAAGAACGCACTGCTAGATTAGATAGAAATCCAACTCCAAACATTGTTCTAGCTCCCTGTGGTTCGATCCCGATCTTCTCGGGTAAAAGATGCATCGACCGCTCTTGCCACTTTGTAGTGGTGTGGGGTTGGACGCGATCAGGCCTCTATCTGAAATGATGGAAATAGGAACGCCATGAAACCCAACGATCTCTTGAATATAAATCTGGGCCAACCTCTATGAAGAGTAAGTAGTCACCACCGGAATAAAGTGTACAGACTTGGTCAGTCTATCAACAATGACCCAAATAACATCGAATTCCCTCAACGTTCGCGGAAACCCAACTACGAAATGCATAGTGATGCACTCCTACTTTCACTCCGGTATAACTATCTACAAAAGTAGGCCACCTGACCTCTAATGTTCATACTTAACCTGATGGCAATTCAGACATCTAGCCACATACCTAACTATGTCTTTCTTTATTTGCCGCCACCAGTAATGTTGTCTCAGGTAACGATACATCTTCGTAGCAACTGGAGGAATAACATACCGTGAACTGTTTGCCTCCTCTAGAATCGTCTCCCTTAGGCCATCAACATTAGAAACACATAAGCGGCCTTGGAGGCGCAGAACACCATCATCGCCGATAATAACCTCATTGGCATCACCCTATAGCACTGTCTCTCTAAGGACCAGCATGTGCGGATTATCATACAGACGAGCCTTGATCCACTCGAATAAAGAATACTAAGACACAACACATGCAAGAACTCAACTAGGCTCTGAAATAACCAACCTCACAAATCGGTTGGATAAGGACTGGATGTCCAAAGCCAATGGTCTCTCCTCTGCTGAAATGAATGCCAAACCACCCATACTCTCGTCCTTTTTGCTCAAGGCATTCGGACCACATTTGCCTTATCCTGATGATAGATGATAGAAATATCATAACCCTTCAGTAACTCAAGCCACATACGGTGCCTCAGATTAAGATCCCTTTGCTTAAACAAATGTTGCAAACTGTGACGCTCGGTGTAAACTCGCAAGACACCCTATAAAGATAGTGCCTCCAGATATTAAGGGCATGAACTATCGCGGCCAACTCCAAATCATGTATAAGATAATTATTCTCGTGGGGCTTCAGCTGACGTGAAGTATATGTAATAACTCGGCCCTCCTGCATCAATACACAACCCAAACCAATGCGTGAAGCGTCGCAATACACAGTATACATCTCTGAACCGGAGGGCAAAACCAACACTGGTGCTGAAGTCAATGCAATCTTGAGCTTCTAAAAACTCGCCTCGCAATCATCGGACCATCTAAACGGAGCACCCTTTTGGATCAATCTAGTCAAAGGAGCTGCAATAGATGAGAAGCCCTCCATAAATCAGTGATAATATTTCACTTGCTAGGTAAGCAAACGTTAGAATAGTTTTTAGCCATTTTTAAACAATTCAAATTCAATGATATCCAAGAAACTGAATAGACTAAAATAGAGTGATTAAACTAAAATAACGGCGATATCCAGATACAATCTTACAACTGATGTCACAAGTACACGAGCGACTACAGTAATATAAATAATGGTATGAATGGAAGTATAACTATCTGAAATGAAATGAACAGCTAGAATAATGTAGAAGGGGACTTCAGGGGTGCGAACGCTGTGCAGCTGTACCTCAAGTCTCCGCCAAGCACCGAATTCGAGCAATCTACTGACCGCCGCTATGACCGACTCCAAAATCTGCACAAGAAGTGCAAAGTACAGTATGAGTACAACCGACCCCATGTACTATATAAGTGTCGAGCCTAACCTCGACGAAGTAGTGATGAGGCTAAGGCTGGTCACTTATAATAACCTGTACGCAGTATTATAATAATAATAATAATAATAATAATAATAATAATAATAATAATAATAATAATAATAATAATAATAATAATAATAATAATAATAATAATAATAATAATAATAATAATAATAATAATAATAATAGGAAGGGAATACAAGAAATGACAGCAAAACAGATAACTTAAAGAAAACAAACTCAATCCTCAAAATCAGTGAATCCAGAAATATCAGTCCTCAGAATCTCATATGAAAATACTGTAAGCTAACACAACACAACAATGAATACAACACACATAATTCGTTGCAGCACGCAATTCGATCCCACCGTACAAACACAATTCTCCCTTATTTCACCATATAAATGTCAAGAATAACATATAAAATCTGTTGCGGCGTGCAACCCGATCCCACCGTATCAATATCAAAATCCTCTCTTATTTCACCATATCAATATCATAATTCACATATAAAATCCGTTGCGGCGCGCAACCTGATCCCACCACATCAATATCAAATCCTCTCTTATTTTACCATATCACAACCGTTGCAGCGTGCAACCCGATCCATAAATAAATTTAATAAATGTAATCAATCCAATTACTCAATTCACAAGAATCTCTACGATTAAAGAATATGAAAGCAAAGTAGTAAAGGAATCCCGTACCAAATCAAGGAATGCTACAATTAATACAAAATAACAAGACAAGCCAAATATATGACAGTTAAAGTGTACAAGTAAGATAATTAAGGCAAGTAGCAATTAATCATGGAATCGTGGAAGAAACGAACATTTCAATACAAGAGTAACTAATGACAAGTAAAAAGTTACGACATAGAAAGCAATTAAAGCACGTAACAGTTAAGACATGGAATACGATAATTAATGAAATACGGGAAAGCATGGAAACAATTATTTTAACGGCGTATATACACTCGTCACCTCGCATATACGTCGTCACACACGTAATTCACATAACATATAGTTCAAAGGTTCGTAATTCCCTCAAATCAAGGTTAGACCCAACAAGCAAATGCTGGAAGTCCAAGATGGTGGTTTGGAACATCCAAGAGGACACCTGATCCACGCTCTCTTCCCTTGGTAAAGAGGAATTTCAAATCTAAATCAATCATTTGATCAAACAAAAAAAGTACTTGGGCCTTAGAGGCAGCGGCTGGGAAAGCGAAGGGAATAGGAAGACCAGGAACGAAGTCACTCGACCAAAAGAAGGTCTTATTTGAGTTCAAAGCGAGGAGCCAGACAGAGACAGATTGCAATTGCAAAAGCCAACTCTAAGAAGCAGCTTTACTTTAAAGAGGGGCAAAAGAAAAGCAAAGGAGAGAAAAAAAGGGGAGCTTAACATATATAAATCGGTTACTTACCTTGCTCTACAAGCAAATTAAAGCTCAACCGGGGCCTTTCCTCTAAAATTCACATCCGAACCAACGGAATCTAACCAAAATACTCTTAATATCAACAAATAGTGATAGGAAAATCAATTATGATACATAAAGCAAGGATCTTTACACTTTTCCCAAAAGTCAACAAAAGCCAACTCCGGCCCCGCTTGTTCAAAATCCAAGATTCGGACCAAAACCCAATTACCCATTCACCCCCGAGCCCGATTATGCAATTAGTTTCGAAATTCGACCTCAATTTTAGGTCTAAATCTCAATTTTACAAAAAAAAATCCAATTCTACCTAAATCCTTAATTTTCTACCATGAAAGAGCATAGATTAAGGTTAGAAATCAATGGTTGTTGATGAAAATGGAAGAAAACGAGTTAAAGTATACTAACCTACAAAGTGGGGATGAAATCTCTCTTCAAAATCGCCTTTAGGCTGAGCTCTAATGTGAAGATAGTGAAAAATGAAAAAAATCCCGATTTTTAGAAGTTTAAAAGACTGGGTGTCACGTGTTCATCACGTTCGCGAGACACCTGACACGATCGCGAAGTAGTAGCGGCCAAAGGCCTTCGTGTTCATGAGGGGTTGCACACATTAGCGATGGTCTATCTCCCCTAGATATCGCATTCGTGAGCCTGGGCTCGCGTTCCGGTAGAACAAACCCCCTGCTCCCCCTAGACCCCTTACTCATCGCGTTAGCACAGTGTTGGTCGCGTTCACAAAGGTTAATCCCACCATTGTTTTGCGTTCGCGTTCGCGTTCGCGCTCGCATTCGCATAGAGGAAAATCCACCCCAACCCAGATTACTCTTCTCGATCGCGGGAGTATCTTCGCGATCGCGAAGAAGGATACATCAGACCTCAATAGACTCAAAAAACCAGTAATAGCCTAAGTTAAGAATCACTCTGTAGTCTATCCGAAACTCACCCGAGCCCCTCGGGCTCCAAATCAAACATGCACACAAGTGTAATAACATCATACGAACTTGCTCATCCAATCAAAACATCAAAATAACACCTAGAACTACGAATCGGACATCAAAATGAATGATATTTTCAAAGAAACTCAAGAACATGCAATTTTACAATCGGACGTCCGAATCACGTCAAATCAATTCCGTTTTACACAATTTTACAGACAAGTCATACATACTTAAATGAACCCATACCAAGTTTCGAAACCGAAATCTGAACCCGGTAGCAACAAAGTCAACCTATGGTCAAACTTAGGAATTCTTTTAGCTTTCAAATTACTAGTTTTCAACAAATTACGTTAAATCAAGTTAGGGACTTCTGAATTCAATTTTGGGCATACGCCCAAGTCCCAAATTAAGATACAGATCCACCGTGATCGTCAAAATACCAATCCGGGTCTATTTACATAAAATGTTGACCGTCCTCGATTCAATTAATTTTTAAGGCTAAATTTCATATTTTCATCAATTTTT
This sequence comes from Nicotiana attenuata, assembly GCF_001879085.1. Taxonomy (NCBI): domain Eukaryota; kingdom Viridiplantae; phylum Streptophyta; class Magnoliopsida; order Solanales; family Solanaceae; genus Nicotiana; species Nicotiana attenuata. The sequence goes on from NC_031989.1 coordinate 57,262,890, forward strand.
TCACATAAAATTTTCTGAAAAAAGACACGGACTGCGCATGCAAATCGAAGAAGGCTAAATGGAGCTATTTAAGGTCTCAGAACACAGAAATGAGGGCTAAAATTCAAATGACCTATCGGATCATCACAACCTTACAGATACTACAAAGGATCATAATAGCCGTAGTAATAATTTACTAACTGAGCTCTATTACTATGGGTATAAATTGTATATGTGGTGCAGAAATAGTGTTTCCAGAATTTTCTTCCCATATTGTTGCAACCTCTAATGCACTGGGTAAGTTATATGTTCATTGGTCTAAGAATGAGTCACATCTAAGTGCAATATAGAAATCTACTAATTTTGGAACATTTAAGAGAGATCGCAAGAAAACAGTATATGGATTGACTTTTAATATGCCTATCAACTTTTGCACTATTGATTCGTTAACTATTGTTGAACAAGCCATTCTATTGACTAGTTCGTTATCACAATTATAAAAGTATAATTGTATATTCTTTGGTTTTTCATTAGAAGGAACCAATCATTATGAAATGATACATCTGTCCCTGGACTGTGTAAGTATCATAGTTTCTTTTCGCTAACTCTTTATCGTACTTTACACCAAGTGAAGTAAATGCAAACATATTATTGTACATTCTAATGTAAGTTCAAAAATGTTTAGATTCTTCCGTGTTCTCAACGTACAACTTTGATAATGGAGCCGACATTTTATGTGCGGTTAGCCTTATTGAACCACTGCCACAACAAAATGTTGGAAGTTCGTATTCAAGCTTTTTCGCAGCGCAATATTGACAGTTCATAACTTTTTTAAAAGAAACATACTCACTTCGTTGCTCCCTAGAGGCATGACAGACTTTTTTGATCCGAGTATGACCTAGATGTTGAAGAACTACCATTATAAGAAAAGGGAACATTAAGCATGCTATTTTAAACATTATCATAACACGTAGTTTGTGCAAACCTTTAGTTTGAACTATGTTTAAGGTTGGAAGACGCTGCTCAGATATACTCGATGTGCATCCTTATAAGCAAACACTCACAGATTATAGTAATGTACAACCATCACGGCACGCTGGGAAAAATAATATATAGAGAGTAAACTTACTTGTTTCGTGAATGACAAAAGGATTGCATATATCTTTTCATTTTCCCGTATTATCGCGTGACATAGTTGCACAAAGTTGATGGCTAGCAACTATTAGATAAATAGGCAACACGTTTAAATGTGTATAGCGAAGCTTTAATAAGTGAAAAACAAAGCATAAGAGCACATTATATTTCCAATATCTTGTTTATACACACTTGTAAGACTACTAAGATATCAAACACATTGTACCAAGGAAAAAAGAGATGCTATTTTATCAATATGGTAAAATAAGTACAACATTATAATATTTTTCAAGAAGAGCACGAGGTTCACGTATGGTAAGCGCAATTTGTTTTGAAAATTCTGCTTTGTATAAAGATGACGTTGCTTGGTCTGGGACAACAACGATTGTATTTTCAACAAGGTTGTGCCCTGCAGTAACTTGTTTTCTCATACGCTGTGATAATAGTAATGCATCCCTTCTAGCAACAGATATTTGGCTATAAGTATCATGACGTTTGAGTTGCATTGCAGCCTTCTTTTTTCTCTAGTTGAACATTTATTCATTTCTTTGGAATCCATCAGTTATGCAAGTTCAAGTTCCTTTTATACCGGTTGATCGGCATGTGTTTGGCAGCATATAAATTAATCATGAGTACTCTATGAAAAAAATTGTCATAAGCAATAGCTATCAGCAATTGCAGTATCTAAAATTGCAGAAAAATAACATGTTTAAGATTGTATCATATAAGCACATCTCCTGTTGAGGAGAATGACTAAAGACTCATTCACCTAAAAAGGGAATTTCTAGACCAAAGCTGAAAATTATATAATGAGTACGATTTCCAAAGGTAGTTGTACCAAAAATATTGTCCCACCCAAGAATCCTATTGCACTATATGGTCTAGTGGCCTAAGACACAGAAGAAGAGCTGTAAGCAGTCGTGTTGATTATTGCACGTAGAACGATAATGATAGCAATTTGGGTCGAGCTCTGGAAGAGATAAGAGGGCCTTTGGAGAATGTGGTCAGAAATTCATAATAGAGTCCAACCACAACGACCGGAATTGATTATCTTCATGCATAAGGATACTAGATTACCTAGTAGAAAAGATTGAAAAATCATCAGAAACCTCTCTTATTTCTTTTCTATTGCAATTTTTGGATTATTATATGATGATTTTTGAACGTTCCATATATAGAAAAGAAATAGAAAGAGATAGACTAGAAACGACATCTGTTATGTCAATGACACCAAAGGGATATTAAATGAATGGAATTGGGATATGGATGAAATATAATAAAATATATCCACTTTGAGGTTCCCTCTGAAATGAGGCATATAAGGGAGCCACTACGAAGAAGTTCCGGGAGTTACGAAGGAAGCTTCGAGCTCATATTGGTCGTGGGTTGGGAACAGGAATTGAACTCTATGAGATCGAATCTCCTGTTGTTCCTCAGTAGCTCAGTGATAGAGCGGTCGGCTGTTAACCGATTGGTCATAGTTCGAATCCTACTTGGGAAGATTTGATTGATTCTGAATTAAAGAATTCAGAATAAAGGGGCTCGCTTTGCCCGTTAAGAGTAGGTAACCCATTCCATGTATAAAATGATATGTTTTGGTACATCCTAGCAGTTGTTTGAACGGGTGGGACTACTCCATCTCTCCCTTGTTCAATTCAACACTAACTGGCAAATAAGAACAATGTTATTATCCAAAATAAGTTTCGAATTAGAAAAATGACCATCAATGGCGGATCAACGCGTGCTGACCAGCAAGTCTCACCTCCCTCAACACCTTTGGAAACTATTGTGACAACCTCTTTCAGTAGTTCCTATCATTAGCTCTATAGTCCGAACGGTAAACCTGAAAAATAAATATACTTTTTTAAAACATAAAGACTTACAAGGTTTCTTTTACCCCAATAACTCTCAAGATTACCTAGGTATATTCTGTAACGGAGAGGAGTTACATTCGTTTGTTGATTACTTCCGTCGGTAATGTTCTTTTTTCATTTTTGCCCCCTCTTTTTTCCCTTTTCTTTATTTTTCTTCTTTTCTTAAAAAAATGGTGTTTTCCCCCAATAGATCTGAAGATTGCTGGATTGTTTGGATATATTGTTTAGAGGAGAGGCTTCACATTCTTGCTGGGTATTACAACTTTGCTTCAGCATCTTATCCAGTAATGTTCTTGTTCATCTTCTTCTCTTTCTTCTATTTCTTTCCCTTTGCCTATGTTCACAACAAAAGTAACATAGGCAAAAGAAAGTGTAAGCCGAATGAAGATTGTACATGAGAAATCTTGAAATCTTTTATTTGCCCAAGTTTACCCAAAAGCGAAAACATGACGTGCCCTACTCTCAGACTGTCAGACAATGTGTAGCAACAGACAGAGCAATTTGGTAAAGTCGATGATAGTGTTGAATCCAGCGGTGACTTTGTCATGTTATTGTTAAAGAAAGACAGAGAATGAATTGAAAAGATGATTATACCCTCTAGCATACATGCAGGCATGTTGACCTGCTGTGTGCTTATTCCGCTTTATTAGATAGTAGAATTTATTCAAATACTATCACATAAAATGAAAAGAAGAGAATAGTAGACCAATTAAGGGCCACTATCGTTTGAAGTGTTTTGTTACTTTTGGAAGGTGGGATATCATTTGATATGTCATCACTTAATAAATCATTTGAAATATTTAGTTATTATTGATATATTAGCTTATCATATCAAATATGTAATGCTAGATAAATAAAAATTATCTATATTAGAAAGATTCTTCGTCGTATCCCAGGCTCACACTTCCATATATATATATACACGTTAGAAAACCTTTAATAAGGATTCATTAAGTCAAAATATTAATACCTTCATACGTGTCAACTGGGACAATTCGTCTGTAGTGATTAGGATGAATATTTTGCATCCTACAACAGTGTGCCCCTATTAGTCCTCAAAAACTTAATATTCTGAATATAAGTATTTTGTATAGGGAACGTCCCCACATAACTTTTAAAAGCTGAAAAAGTGCAAGTAGCTACTACTCACTGTTTAATTATCACAAGGGAGACAATTTTTCATGACTTTTCAGAATGCTTAAGTAATCTAGTTTTATCTGACACTTCCTATTATAAAAAATATTGTTAATGCTTGTCATTTCCTGGGATAACCAGTGACCCTAGAATTGGCCTAAAACCTCAATTTTCATTTAACTTTAAGGTACGTAAAGAATCATGCCTCTTGTCTTGATTAATTTTTGCCTTTCATATAAACAATATACACATATTTATTTATTTAGAAGAAGAAACAAAAGTTGTCATCCGGACATAGATAGTATTTTGCAAAACAATGAAATGCAATTTTCGAATCAATATTTGTTTGTAATTTGTTGATTATTTCAACTTGTAAATTTCAAAATTGAAAAATATTACAAGTGAGATATTTGTTTCCGCTAAAAAAACTCCAAACCTTTTTTTCAACTAAAATTTATTAAAATATAATTTCAACTTCACCTTACTTACTATTTTTGAACTTCTCCCAAATAATGTTCAAACGAACTTTATTTATGAGTTTAAGCTCTATATATTGTATGAAAATATTTATGCTATAAGGTCACATATAAGTAATGCATGTGATGAGTTGATATAAATGGTTACTAACATTTTACAACAAAGTTATAAATTATTGATAATGTAACAAATACTTAAAACGATAATACGTTTAACTTTAAATCCCACATCCTATATTAATTCTCACAAACAAATACAAAACAAATATAATTTTAAATTTTATATCGGGATTAATATTTTTATTACGGTAACCAAACTACCCCTAAATATATCTGCATTGATGTCTTTATGTCACTAGTACCTACGAACGTGCGTTCCACGTTAATAATGGCACGTGATGATTTAAATATTTATTTAATGAAGGAACAACGAAAATTAATTAATGAGAGAAATTTTATATACAATAATAAAACAATTATCTAAATGCCGAAAAATATTATTACAATAGCATAATACATGAATTTAAAATAAAGACATTATCAAAACTTACACAAATGATTAATTTTGTCATGCTAGTTGGATAATTATATATTATAGTTTAAAAGTATTTAATGTGATGGTATCTTAACGAACACTTCTTTGTGGACAATATTTTTTTGTGTATGTTTCCTCCTAATGCACTGGTTGCTCTACCTTAACCAGAACTCTTGTTGTCGATCTTGATATCCCTCTTGAAAGTGTAACATACAGTTATTCATGCAAGAAAACATATTATGATAAATATAGTCCAATATGTAGGATGTTTGTCCTTGTGCTTTATTTATTATATTTGCAAAACATAAGCATACTAAAAATTATTTTCACACAAATTTAAAACGATATTCCTTAATTTCGGAAGACCTGGCATGGGGCGTGGGCGTTGGGGGCACGCACGGCTAGTCCGTGCTACGTCCCCGATTGTGACGATCCGACCCGTCGTCTCACGGGTTACCGCTCTGTTTCCCCCATTTCCTGCTTCTTTATGCTTCATTATAAGTGTCTTGTGTGAACGAATTGATTTGGATTGATTTTAGAAGGAAATGAGACACTTAGTCTCTTTAAGGAAGGCTTGTTTTGGAAAAGTCAACCGGACGTTGACTTATATTTTAGGAGGCTCGGATGTGGATTCCGATGACTCGGTGAGCTTCGGGGGATGATTTGTGACTTAGGAGTGTGATCGGAAATTATTTTGGAGGTCCGGTGTAGAATTAGGCTTGAATTGGCAAAGTTAGTATTTTGGCGAATTCCGGTTGATAGGTGAGATTTTTATCCGAGGGTCGGAATGGAGTTCCGAGAGTTGTTTTAGCTTCGTTAGGTGATTTGGGATGTGTGTGCAAAATTCCAGGTGATTCGGAGGTGTTTTGGTCGGGTTTTTGATCGAATGCGTATTTCGGAAGTTTTTGAAGAACTTAGGCTTGAATTCGATGAGAAATGATGGTTTAGTGTTGTTTGAGGTGTTTTTATGATTGGAACAAGTTTGAATGATATTATAGGAGGTGTTGGTGCTTTTGGCGGAGGTCCCGGGGGCCTCGGGGTTATTTCGGATGGTTAACGGGGAGTTTTGGTTTGAGAACTTAAGAAAATTGCAGCTGCTTCTGGTATTTTCGCTTCTGCGAAAATGGCACCGCAGAAGCGAGATGTGAGCCGTAGAAGCGGCAGGGATCGCAAAAACGGATAGGCTGACCGCATCTGCGGAGTCGCAGATGCGACAAAGCGACCGCAGATGCGGAGTTTGGAGATCTTCAAGGAAACCGCAAATGCGAAAATGGAATCGCAGATGCGCGGGGGCGCAGAAGCGGTTTTGTCACCGCAGAAGCGGTTTATTCCGCAAAAGCGGAAGTCGCAGATTGGGCTAAGGAGCCGCAAATGCGGAAATAACTAGTCAGTGATGTTTTATTTCTCCTTCGCGAAATTTCAAAGGGTTTCATAATTTTCACTTCGGACTTGGAGAATTTGGGCGAGTTGGAAGAGAGAAATCAAGGGACTTCTTTGAGGTAAGGATTTCTGAGTCTAAAACACGATTTTATGGTGTAAATACATAGATTAGAGCTGAAAACTCAAGGAATCAATAGACAAAAATGGTAATTAGGGCTTGAAACTTAAGAGAGTTAAAATGGGGATTTGAGGGGTCATTTGGACTCCGATTTTGGTGTTCTTTATATGTATAGACTCGTGGCGAGATAAGGAATCCGTTGATGGCAAATTTTCTTATTTTCGAGAAGTGGGACCGGGTCTCGGGTTTTGCTAATTTCGAGATTTTTGCTATTTTTCGATCATTTTCGGTTTGGTATTGTTCCATTGGCATATTTTGACGTATTCGTTGTGGTTTTTGTCAGATTCGACGCGCGAGGAGGCCGATTGAAGAGGCAAGGGCATAGCGAGCTAGGATTTTGGCCGGCTTGAGGTTAGTAATAGATGTAAATGCTGTGTTGAGGGTTTGAAACCCCGAATTTGCACACCGTAGTGCTATGTGAGATGACTTGCACGTTGGATAACAGGCGTGGGGTAGAGCACCGTCGGGGATTGTGACTTGGTCCGTCCCGCTTAATAAAATTACTACCTAATTGATTGAGGCTTAGTTGATATCCTTATAAAAAAAATGGATTAATTATCATAATTTGGCCTCATGCCAACTGATTGAATCCTTCAGGGATTGCTCTTACTGGTTTCTTACCATATTTGCATATAATTGAACTCAGTCCTAGTATTTGATACTGTTTTGCAACCTCAGCCACTTTTCCTTAAACTTGAAACTTAATTGATATTTTAATGAAGTTTGGGCTGAATATTTCTACCTGATTGTGCCCAAGGGGCTTATGTAATTTTGGACTGAGCATAGGATCGGGCTGCACGCTGCAGCGGTATGATATTGATATTGATATGAGGCCGAGGGCCTAGTTGATGCCACGAGATGGCTTATTATTGCTCTTGGGCCGTAAGGGGCCCCTCCCGGAGTCTGCACACCCCCAGTGAGCGTCGTCGACGATAAATAAATGGAGCGGGCTGCACGTCGCGGCGGGTACTAGAGAGTACCGGTTTATGTGTTGCATTGCATATTTGATTGTCATTTACTTATTTACCTGTTGTGGTATTTCCATAATTGTTTTTCATTGGTTTATTGAGTTGATATTATCTGGATTAAACTGCTGTAATTATAGCTTACATTGTGCCTATCCAGGATTTCTTACTCTCAACCCTTATTTATGTTTATTACTCTCTGGGTTGGAAGTACTCATATTACTCCCTGCACCTTGTGTGCAGATCTAGGTGCAACCACTGAGGCTGAGTGAGGATTTCTCTGCCGAGCATCATATCTGGGAACATCAAGGTAGCTGCATGACGTCCGCAGTCCTGATCTTCCCATCTAACCTATTTGCTTTATTTCTGCATTTCTTTAGAGCAATATGTAGTAGGTTGACACCCGTGTATTAGAGGCTCAGACTTGTGACACCGGATTCTTCGGGCTGTGTAGTAGTAGTATTTCTACTTGGGTTTTCCGCATGTTTTAACTATATTTCAGAGTTTCAGTATTATGACTTAGTAATTATTTGTGTTAATTGAATCATGAATTGCATAGAAATGGTTAAGGTTGTTAAATAGGTCGGGCTTGCCTAGTAGTGTGTTGGGCGCCATCACGACCGGGGTTGGGGTCGTGACAAGTTGGTATCAGAGCCTAGGTTACTTGGTCTCGCGAGTCATGAGCCAGTTTAGTAGAGTCTCGTGGATCGGTACGGAGACGTC
>NC_031989.1:57272824-57289545 GCF_001879085.1 Nicotiana attenuata
TAATATCGTTGAATTGAGAATATATGCCCGGAGGGCACTCAGTCTATTGAGTTGTGGACTACGGATGATTTCTTCGACTATGATGGATGTTCTTATGTGTTACGAGCGGAAGATGAGTTTTTAGGGACCTTTGAAAGGTAATTAACCTAGTTCAGTGCGATCAGAATCGGCTTGAGGTCAGTGGATGGATTCAAATGTGAATATGGGCTCTATGTCAGGCCAAACGGGTTCATTTCAGTGATGCGCTCCTTATGGAGGAGTCGGGGTGTTATTTCGTTGTCAGATGTTTTATGCAGTGGTACACTACGCCGTGTGAGTTGTGAGACGGTTTGAGGAAATGCTTATGTGTTGAGGATCCGCGTAGAAATGATGTTTATGAGCAAAATGGCTCTCGAGATTCAGATTGTATATCGCACCTTAGTTGAGCTTGAGTTTTGGTAGCTTATAGCGCTATATGTCCCCTCAGGGACGGTATTATGCACTTAGCGTGCTTGTGACCGAAATTCGGTATTTTATATTAATGAGCAATTTAGCTCGATGTACACCTCTTTAGGTGAGTGTTATGTGTGGATCGGGTGGCACGCCGCCATGAGTGTGTTATTTGGATCGGGTTGCGTGCCGCAACAGTGTGACATTGAGCATAGTTTTCTATATGCTATTTTTGTATGCCTTACTTCCTATTTTCTAAGGAGAGCACGTATTAGTGCGTGAGCTAGGCAGTTCCTTCCAGAGTTCGTCTTCCTTTTTGTACCACGATTTAATCGGTAGCCTATCGGCACTTTGTGGCATCATACGGGACTTTTGATTATGTACGGGGTAGCTTATTGCCTAAGCAGTTCGTACTGGATGAGGTCACGCATTGGGACGAAGTTATGTGGAGGTATGATACTGCGAGTAGATTTGTGTGTTCTGTCTCTATGATAGGAGACGGGTTCTCAGTTTTGTGTTGTGGTGGTACTGGAGGGCTTGAAGTACGGCTCTTTCATTTGAGCCATTTTCATGATTTGAGTATGTTCTGACTGTTGCTTATTGGTGCGGGTATTGTGCGAGTTGTGGCTTAGGCCTGTACTAATGTGTAATGTCACCGGAGTAGTGTGTTGATGAGATGAGATCGTTGGGATCTTTAATGAGTATGAGCAGATTCGATTTCAGTATGTTGGAAGGATAATATCGAGCTTCGGCTAAGAAATTTGATGTAGTATTTGCTAAAGCAGAAGTGGGTTCATGAATGGTTGATCTGAGAAATGGTGACGGCTTGCTGCATGTTTTAGTTATCGGTTGCAGTATATGTAAAAGTATTGGAATGAAACTTTAGTTGTTAAGAGGTTTTCTACCGGTATTCAGGCCTTGTGTGCAGCTGCTGTGAATGGAAGTTATCGCTACATGTGTTTGAGCTATGTGGAATATCAGGTAATTACACCTGAGGTTGCAGGTATGGGTTATTACAGCTGGTTCGGGCTTGTTCTGAATATAGATGGGAGGTTCTGATCTTGTGTATGATCTTGGAAATGGAAATGTGGTTCTAAGGTTTATGGGCTAGATTGGATTATGAAATTGCAGTTACCATGTGTGATCAGACCTATGTGAGATAGGGTGACGGGGGATCACCCCCGGGTATATGCTTGGTAAGGTCATTCAGCTATTGGTTGGCTTCTAGGACAACTCTCGATACGCCCGAGGACGAGCGTTTGTTTAAGTTGGGGAGGATGTGACGACCCGACCCGTTGTCTCACGGGTTACCGCTCCATTTCCCCCATTTCCTGCTTCTTTATGCTTCATTATAAGTGTCTTGTGTGAACGAGTTGATTTGGATTGATTTTAGAAGGAAATGAGACACTTAGTCTCTTTAAAGAAAGGCTTGTTTTGAAAAAGTCAACCGGACATTGACTTATATGTTAGGAGGCTCGGATGTGGATTCCAACGATTCGGTTAGCTTCGGGGGATGATTTGTGACTTAGGAGTGTGATCGGAAATGATTTTGGAGATCCGGTGTAGAATTAGGCTTGAATTGGCGAAGTTAGTATTTTGGCGAATTCCGGTTGATAGGTGAGATTTTGATCCGAGGGTCGGAATGGAATTCCGAGAGTTGCAGTAGCTTCGTTAGGTGATTTGGGATGTGTGTGCAAAATTCCAGGTGATTCGGAGGTGTTTTGGTCGGGTTTTTGATCGAATGCGTATTTCGGAAGTTTTTGAAGAACTTAGGCTTGAATTCGATGAGAAATGATGGTTTAGTGTTGTTTGAGGTGTTTCTATGATTGGAACAAGTTTGAATGATGTTATAGGTAGTTTTGGTGCTTTTGGCGGAGGTCCCGGGGGCCTCGGGGTGATTTCGGATGGTTAACGGGGAGTTTTGGTTTGAGAACTTAAGAAAATTGCAGTTGCTTCTGGTATTTTCGCTTCTGCGGAAATGGGACCGCGGAAGCGGCACCGCAGAAGCGAGATGTTAGCTGCAGAAGCGGCAGGGATCGCAAAAGCGGATAGGCTGACCGCATCTGCGGAGTCGCAGATGCGACAAAGCGACCGCAGATGCGGAGTTTGGAGATCTTCAGGGAAACCGCAAATGCGAAAATGGAATCGCAGATGCGCGGGGGCGCAGAAGCGGTTTTGTCACCGCAGAAGCGACACTTAACCGCAAAAGCGGAAGTCGCAGATGCGGCTAAGGAGCCGCAGATGCGGAAATAACTGGTCAGTGATGTTTTATTTCTCCTTCGCAAAATTTCAAAGGGTTTCATAATTTTCACTTCGGACTTGGAGAATTTGGGCGAGTTGGAAGAGAGAAATCAAGGGACTTCTTTGAGGTAAGGATTTCTGAGTCAAAAACACGATTTTATGGTGTAAATACATAGATTAGAGCTGAAAACTCAAGGAATCAATAGACAAAAATGGTGATTAGGGCTTGAAACTAAAGAGAGTTAAAATGGGGATGTGAGGGGTCATTTGGACTCCGATTTTGGTGTTCTTTATATGTATAGACTCGTGGCGAGATAAGAAATCCGTTGATGGCAAATTTTCTGATTTTCGAGAAGTAGTCGCGGGGCTCGGGTTTTGCTAATTTCGAGATTTTTGCTATTTTTCGATCGTTTTCGATTGGGTATTGTTCCATTGGCATATTGGGACGTATTCGTTGTGGTTTTGGTTAGATTCGACGCGCAAGGAGGTCGATTGAAGAGGCAAGGGCATAGCGAGCTAGGATTTTGGCCGGCTTGAGGTTAGTAATATATGTAAATGCTGTGTTGAGGGTTTGAAACCCCGAATTTGCACATCGTAGTGCTATGTGAGGTGACTTGCACGTCGGATAACGGGCGTGGGGTAGAGCACCGTCGGGGATTGTGACTTGGTCCGTCCTGCTTAATAAAATTACTACCTAATTGATTGAAGCTTAGTTGATATCCTTATAAAAAAATGGATTAATTGTCATAATTTGGCCTCGTGCCAACTGATTGAATCCTTTAGGGATTGCTCTTACTGGTTTCTTACCATTTTTGCATATAATTGAACTCAGTCCTAGTATTTGATACTGTTTTGCAACCTCAGCCACTTTTTCTTAAATTTGAAACTTAATTGAAGTTTGGGCTGAATATTTCTACCCGATTGTGCCCGAGGGGCTTATGTGATTTTGGACTGAGCATAGGATCGGGCTGCACGCCGCAGCGGTATGATATTGATATTGATATGAGGCCGAGGGCCTAGTTGATGCCACGAGATGGCTTATTATTGCGCTTGGGTCGTAAGGGGGCCCTCCCGGAGTCTGCACACCCCCAGTGAGCGCCGTCGACGATAAATAAATGGAGCGGGCTGCACGCCGCGGCGGGTACTAGAGAGTACCAGTTTATGTGTTGCATTGCATATTTGATTGTCATTTACTTATTTACCTGTTGTGGTATTTCCATATTTGTTTTTCATTGGTTTATTGAGTTGATATTATCTGGATTAAACTGCTATAATTATAGCTTACATTGTGCCTATCCAGGATTTCTTACTCTCAACCCTTATTTATATTTATTACTCTCTGGGTTGGAAGTACTCACATTACTCCCTGCACCTTGTGTGCAGATCTAGGTGCAACCACTGAGGCTGAGTGAGGATTTCTCTGCCGAGCATCATATCTGGGAACATCAAGGTAGCTGCATGACGTACGCAGTCCTGATCTTCCCATCTAACCTATTTGCTTTATTTCTGCATTTCTATAGCTATATGTAGTAGGTTGACACCCGTGTATTAGAGGCTCAGACTTGTGACACCGGATTCTTCGGTCTGTGTAGTAGTAGTATTTCTACTTGCGTTTTCCGCATGTTTTAACTATATTTCAGAGTATCAGTATTATGACTTAGTAATTATTTGTGTTAATTGAATCATGAACTGCATAGAAAGGGATAAGGTTGTTAAATTGGTCGGGCTTGCCTAGCAGTGTGTTGGGCGTCATCACGACCGCGGTTGGGGTCGTGACACCGATGCTCGCAAACCGCGCCGGCAAGTACTCGTGTGAGCTCGTAATACGCCTGGTGGCGACACCGCTCGTGGCAAACATTGGCTTTTAGCAACGAACGGCGGAGCGTCGTACAAGTAGCGCCGCAATGTGCTATGCGCATGGGGCTAAGATCAGTACATGTCGATTGCCATTGGATGTTGCGAGCAACATCGGGAGGCGACATCGCTCGTGGCGGCTGATGGCTTTTGGCAATAAAACGGCGAAGCGTCGTGAAACTAGCACCGCAAGGTGCCATGCGCATGAGGCAAAGTCAGTACATTGCCTATTGCCATCGGTTGTTGTGGGTTTTGTCTAGAAAGTTGAATTCAGGGATAAGAATATACTTAGAAACACATTAACCAATGTCATAATTTTTGCATGTATGACGTTATTGTCAAAACTTCTATATATCATCTGTGTGCTATTACATAAGCTACTCGGCTTATCTAAGTTTTTCAGTAGCATGACAGGCATATTTTTCTTCAAAATTAACCTATATACAATGGAAGATCAGTTTTAACTTAGTCTATTATATATACGGTGACAGTAACATACATAAGAAATAAGAAACTTGACAACAAACATGTATGGTTGAAGGTCATTTGGCATTAAAGTATTTAAGTAGTATTCTTGGTAGTAATTATTGGTATCATTTTCTACTGAGTCAAAAACTGGAAAACATTTTTTTTAGTATAACATTTTGCAATCAACCTTTTTTTTAGTTTATCAACATATTCATTACTGCTAGCTAATATATCTTTTTAATTCTATTATGCGATTTGCACAAATTGCGTTTTAATCTAATGACAGAAATATTTCTCTTATTAAATGCACTATTATTACCATTAGGATTGATAACCAAGTGTTTAGGAAGAACCAAATCATCTTTTATTGGATGCTCTTCTTCGTTTACGACACGAAGCAAGAAGACACTGAATATTGAATTTATTCTTACTTTATATTTCTTGTGAGTTGAATCTTTTTCGTTTGAGGCAAGAAGTATAACTTTGGCAAGCTAGCTAATAGTCTACGCTGTTATCGATTTTGAAACTACTGGTAGTACTTGACAGAAATCACCTCCCAAACCATTAATTTTTTATTAAACGATTCATTAATATCAAATATATCTCTAGAACTCCGCTCAATTATTTCGATCGTTTGACACTTAGCCATAAGTGTTTCATCCCTTATTATCAATTTTGCTTTCCTTATAAATTTATCACCATTGCTCTGCTTTGATATATTTGTGATGGTAATATAAGTTGTTTGATGATGTATATCAAATCTAAAGTGGCTGGTATCACAATAAAATCGTTGTTGGTACACCACTTGCTATTATTGCTAACAATGTCACGCCTCTTGATATGATATTTGCAAGTAATGCATGCCATAAAAATATTATTTCGATTCCGCCGGAGGCATCTACAAAATAATCTTGTTATACCAGAGTTGATCTTTATAATATAGTCTTGAAAACTTGTTCTTGTTTAGGATTTAGCTTTGATTGTGCTTCCTCAGACACTTGTATAGCATTTTGATTCTTAATAATATACTAACTTTTTTACTTTGTGTTTAACGCTATTTTTATGGAATAAATTTATGTGCCCTAAGATTTTTTTTAACTTGAATAAGAATTTTACTCATATGATGAATTGGATTCTCTTGCTAAATTAATTAGAAGATTTAATTATTTGGTTTTAATATAAAATAAATTATTCTATGTTGATTCGGATCTTAATATTAATTCATCTCTTGTTTTGAATATTTATTCTTAATCAGTTTAATTTTATCCACCATAAATTTTATTTTCAAAGAGTAAAAGATTGATATGACATTTCTCTTTTAGATCTTTATGTTTGTAGAATCATTAGTAGTAATGACTCTCACCAACCATTATTTTTCTCTTTCTCAAACATTTATATTCTTAAATATTTTCTTAGTTGTTGTTTAATAATTGAGTATTTTTCAATATTACAAGAAAAATTGATTAAAAAATTTTATTTGAGTAGGAAAATAGTTTATAATATAAAAATATATTATCGTGGGGGTATTTTTTTCTTCTCAATTTTAACTCTTTATGCATTCCATTTAATATTACTTTTATTTTTTTTCGTATTGGAGATTATGTAGTGGTAATGTATTGCCAATACGGAGGATTCTTATGAAATTGATTTTATTAAACCTTCCTACATATTTTAAATAAGAATTTAATAGACAAGATTTTATTAATTTTAAATATTAAAAATTAGCATAGAAGGTATTGTAGTCTAAAAAATAAGTTATTACAATTATGCCCTTTCCCTATGAGTTTTTCCAGTAAATAAATATAGAGTTATAAATATATTCGGACACAAAATTTGTTCCTATATCATTGTTGGAACCAAATTGTAAACATTATCACGTGGATAAGTAAATGGGTCAAATTCATTGTTAGACTTCACTCACAAAAATAACGACAAGTCGTTTTGCATTTAATTTGAAGGTAGTGTGAGTAGTAACCTAAAACTAATAGGACTATAACGCTAATATCTAGAATTTTGGTTATGTCTTTTTATTATGAGCTATTATGCTTAATATTATAAGGTTATTTTTATAAATGTTGTATTCATGCTTTTATAATAATATAGATATAGAATATAAATATAAATAGATAGATAGAAAGGGAAAGATATTGAAATTATAAGCTGACACTTGACATTTGTTTTAGAGTTTTGTAAGAATTGAGTTTGCAATTTATTTTTCGAAACTAATTTTTGAGTTTTTAAAAAAATTCATAATTGAACTTAGAAATCTTCAAAAAAAAAAAAAAGCAAAAGGAATTATTTTTCTAATCTATACTGTACTAAAATCACAAAGGCCCTTAGCGAAATGTCTTTCGCCTTTTTTACCCCTTTAAAATAGATTTTACATAGTACAAAATTGTCATTTTGTAACGACCCGACCGGTCGTTTAAAGCTTTTGCATTTTTGTTCGTCAGTTCCCGGGCAAGACTTGCCCCTGTAGACAATAAATTTGTGTCGAGAAAATAAAATCAAGACCGAAAAATATTGCAACAATCGTAGTATTTGATTTCGAATATTTGAGTGTTACAATCTCTATGAATCCTCTGATTCTTCTTTTCAATAGTAAATAAATTCAAGGGCCTTTGAGCTTGATCTTGAATATGTAGTTGTCTCCACGAACGATGATCTTGTTCTTGAGCTTTAGCTTGATTGCTTGAACTTGACCTTGATTTGTTCTTCGTTCTTGAGCTTGAACTTGATTCGTTCTTCGTTCTTGAGCTTGAACTTGATTTGTTCTTCGTTCTTGAGCTTGAACTTGATTGCTTGATGATTGAAACTTGACTGCTTGAAGCTTGAAACTTGTAGAGGAATTTGCAGTGTTTGATCCACGAGCTCTTTCCCGCTTCTTGTTATAACTTCTGGTCCCCTTTCTGAGTTGAGAAGACCCCTATTTATAGTTGTGGAAGGGAGGAGTTGTGATAAGAACAAACTCTTTCCGACCAATCAAATTGAAGTGTGACATGGCCGCATTTGATTGGCCAGAACATGTCACTTGCACACGTGACGCGCGATTTCATTGGCCTTTTAGTGTGACTTGGCATGCCTTGTCATTTCAACACGTGGCATGATACTATCGGCTCTTCCGTTTGACTTGGCGCGCCACGCCATTTGACACGTGGCACCAAACTGGGCCTCTAGGAAGATGACATTTTGGGCCTAATGAAGTGAGCTCATCACTTTAGCCCAATTAAATGGGCTAGTCCAATGGATTAAGACTTATTTATTTAACTCAAATATATTGGACTTATATAATTAATTCAATTATATTAGCCCATATATTTATTTGGACCAATATATCTTGAATTTAAAATATAGTTCAAATCATTTCATGGATTTAATTTTAGTAAAATTTATATGCCTACAAATGCCCCTACTTTAAGGCTTGTCAAAATTTAACGGTCTTGAACTTTAAAAGACAAGGATTGAAGTATCTTAAAGATGTGAAATCTGGATCTTGAATCAATTTCGCATTTAACCGGTAGCCAGACCAGTCACTTTAAAATATAACGTACTTTCGAACAACATGTTCATCCTTCGAAACTTTCAATGGCAATTCATACTTGAATAAGGACAAAAGCATATTAATTTCAACATTGCCAAAGATTGTCAGAATATTGTTTTTCTTCTCATTGTAATGATTAGTTTTGATTTCATGTGTTGCAATGTGCCCACGTAGTATTCCTATTTGTGAATACACTTGATGGAAACTTATCTTACTTCAAGAAATTTACCGTCTCCAACTCTAACATGGCTACACAAAGATATTTATTATAGGTTTTGGTTTAGCCTCTTTATTTTCCAGCGAAATTCCCACTATAAGTTAGGATTTTCCTGCCGCCTTAACAAACCGAATCCTTTTAGAACTCCAATTACAGCGATTGATCTGCTTCCCACATCGAAAATTACTTCTCATAAGCCACCTTTAATTATCTATATAAGGATGTGTGCTCTCTAATTTACGAGCATCAATTAGCTACACAGCGCCATTGTAGGTTTGCCTTCGGCAATTGGAAAATACTAGAAGGTAATTTCTTCTTCTCTTGTGCTTTTTTTCCTTTGTTGCTTTTATTTTTTTTTTAGGTCAAACAAGAAAAATATGTTCTTGTTGAATAAGATGATCCACACATGAAGAAATTGGTCTTAGGGTGAGAGGGGATGAGTACTCATCCTTGCCCGACTATCGGAGAGATTACTCTCAATGTGGCTCGACTATCGGAGAGGCCAACTTAAGATGCAAAGGGACTCATATGTCCACCTTAAGATTGGAAGACTTATATGTCCACAGAATGTGGCTTGACTATCGGAGAGATTACTCTCAAAACGGCCCGACTATCGGAGAGATTACTCTTAATGTGGCCTGACTATCGGAGAGATTACTCTCAAAACGGCCCGGCTATCGGAGAGACTACTCTCAATGTGGCCTGACTATCGACTCTCAAAATGGCCCCACTATCGGAGAGCTTACTCTCAATGTGATCTGACTATCGGAGAGAATACTCTCAAAACGGCCCGACTATCGGAGAGATTACTCTCAATGTGGATAGAATATTAGAGGCCATTTCATCCATATAGACCTTTGTGCCCATTCTAATGTCTTTCTTTTTTTTAACTCTTTTGCAGCCCAAAGAGATGGCAAATTTCAGATACTATGCCTCACCTTCCTCCAAACTTAGATATCTCGTAGTCGAGACTGAAGATGGCATAAAACAAACCAAGCTCTTGGTTCACACCCCACAAGCTGGCCGGTATCCAGCCCCATGGCCTTCTTTGAGGAACTCTCTTTATGTAGAAAACTGGACCTTGGAGCACAAGTCCACTTCTAATCCATTATCCAAGATGTGGTCTCTCCAAGCGCCAAACCATCGCCATGTAAACATTGCTAGCACCCTTCCAAACTTAGGGCGTCGCATAATTCAAGGCGAAGTATGTTGGGGAAACACAACAACAATCGAGGGCGAATATCGTCATATTCCAGGATATTGGGAATGGGCTGAAGATGTACTTGGCGGAAGCCAACAAACCCTAAGTACAGCAAAGATTTATGATGCTGTCTATGCCTCACTTTTCACTTATGATCGAAACCGAACATTTTGCAAGCATTTTGTGAGGCTTGGTGTCCCAAGACGAACACGCTTCTTACATCAGCAGGGGAACTATCTATCTCTCTTTGGGGCCTACATATCCTTGGAGGTTTGCCCATTGTGGGTTCTCCGTACGAAGAAGTGGTTCCTGAGACAAGAGAACTTATCGGTTTAGACGGAAAACAGATGAGATTCATTCCTCGATCTTGCGAGTATTTATTTGTTGCCTTCCATCACCTTAAGGAAGATGCGGGTGTTAACCAAAAGGTCTCCTTGAGTAAGTGGACAAATTTCTGGTATAAAAAAGCTTTAATATATAAACCTGCCCCACTGTGAAAGGAAAAGAAATCTGCGCGCCTAAAATCAACACATAATCCTAAACGGAGTTATTCCTGAGACAACTAGGTGGTCGAGTGATCAAGAAGCTATATTCTCCAAGCTTAGGGTGAGGTCTGACAAGAAAGATGAAACATATATAGCAGATTCTTATCAATTTGGTTATGTGCTTTTGTATCTCCCAATAAGGCAATGAACTTCATTCGTCCCGAGACTTTTAAGATGGCAAGCATGATGGCAAGCGGGCGAAAGATTAGCCTTGCGATCGCAGTTTTGGCAAGTATTTATCATGGTTTAATAAGATTTCGTGTTCTTCACAACTTGATCAGGTCGAAGTTTGTTTTCCCATCCATTATGTTTACGGCTGGCTTGCACATTACCTTAAAACTCATTATCCACTTGCTAAGGGTCCGTGTGTCCCTTTGATGGTGGCATACTCTGGAAAACGAGCTGCGAGGTACTTTGACGAGAAGGATGCAAGAAAACGCATCCACAATGGGGAGGATATAGTTTGGACACCAACAATGTTAACCAATTCTCGTCCTTATTATTATGTGGATAATGATGCCCCTCAAGAGTTGGAGTCAAATTACTTCATGAGTTTACGTTTTAATCACGTCCCTTTGAGGCAGGATAACTCATTCATCATCGAACCATATAGCCCGCATCGGTTTGGTCGTCAATTTGGGTTTTATCAAAATGTTCCCGGTTTTTTGGAGAATGATATCCGTAGCGCCTCTCTAGATGAAGGAATCAGATTTTGGAGGATCTGCACACTGTATCGGTCTATGTCACGTGCGCTTTTTACCCCAATGGGAGATCCTATGGAGAAGCCTTTCTCCGCCAATTATATGTCTTGATGGGAGAAAGCGCATGGAAAGTTTCTCGAGAATAATTTGCAAGCTCTGGTAGACAATGTTAGGCCAAAGTCTACTACGCCTTTAGGAGGTAGAGATCAAAGTGTTGGAAAGACGCTCTCAAAAGTCAAAGAACAACGCACTCCAATCCCAAAAATAGTTATGCGACATAAAAAAAGGAAGCTTAAATCCTCAAAGGCAGCTTTGAAAGAAGTGGTGTGCACTACAACAGATATAGAGAAACACGCTCATGTTCTTCCAGTTAACACGCGAGTTCCTCAAGATACAAGCCAGAGTACCAATGAAGATCAAAATTGGAAAAGGAAACGGCCTAACCCAGTAGAGGCCGTGGAGGTCGTAGAGGTTCAAAGTGTTGATAGTCCCTCAAGAACACATACAGCTTGTAACAAAGAGGTAAAATACAATCACCTCGCCTTTTACCTTCTTTTTTTTATGAGTAGCTTTACTATAAATTACTTACTTTATTTGCCTTTTCTTTATGCAGTTAAACGCCATTGGGCATCCGATGGTATCCCCATATGACAAGCCGCAAGTGAGTGATGAATCTATTGGAGGGCCTACATATAAAGTGAATTCATCTTCAAAGGCGTCATCTCTTCCTCATGACAAATCCCTAAAAAGACAATCCCCAAACGAGATAAATCGCATTCCACCGATGACAAATATGGCGGTATCTATATTTGAAGGAAAAGGCATTATTTTTAATCGCAAAAAGGAATTCATCTTGGGACTTTGGGAGGATATTTGCAATAGGCTCTCCAAAACTCGTCCGGAATTGCTCTCATCTTATAGGGAGCAAATCATTGAGTGTAACGACCCAACCGGTCGATTTGCTTTTTAGAACCTCGTTCCCCTAAACAAAGCCTCCTGTACCTGCTTTAACTAATTTATGACTTGCGGGGGTGATTGGTTCGGGAATTGGAAGAGTTTTGAGTAAAAATATGTCCATTTGCTTCTTTAAGATTTTCTTAAAAGATAAAGTTTGACTTCGGTCAACTTTTTGGGAAAACGGACCAGGATTCGTGATTTGACAATTTCTTAGGGTACGTGAGAAAATATGGGACCTGGGCGTATGACCGGAATCGAATTTCGAGGTCCCTAGTCCGAGTAATAAATTTTTATTTAAAATTGTTTAGTTGAAGTTTTAAAGAATTAAAGAAACTAAGTAATCATTGATTCCCTAGGTATCGGGCTCGGATTTTGGTTCCGAAGCTTAGCACAGGTCCGAAATGTTGTTTAAGACTTGCCCGTAAAATATGGTGCCGATCCGAGTAGTTTAAGGGTGTTTTGAACCGTTAGAGGAGAATTAAGAACTTGAAGTTTAATAGTTTGATTCATTTGGTTTTATGGGGTGATTCCTAGATTTAGCGTTGTTTGGAGTGTTCCGAGGGTTTGAGTAGGTCCGCCTCGTGATTTCAGACTTGCCGGTATGTTCGGGCTGGGCTCGGGGAGCCCTGAGCGTCAACGAGCGAGGTTCGAGCGAAGTTGGAAATTTAAGAAAGCAACTGAAAGTTGCTGCTTCTGTCATAACCGCATCTGCAGTTCTTGGACAGAAGAAGCGGGACCGCAGATGCGGTCAATCCATCGCAGAAGCGGAAAGGGGCCAGGCCAAGGGAAACCACAGAAGCGGCCCAGAGACCGCAGAAGCGGTTCCGCTTAAGCGACCCCTATACCGCAAAAGCGGTCCAGCCACCTTAGGCCCAAGCCGCAGAAGCGGCCCAAAAACCGCAGAAGCGATCCAACCCCTTTTGCCTAGTTTCGCAGATGCGGCTCCCTTTTCGCAGGTGTGGGACCTCAGATGTGGTCCCCTAACCGCAGAAGCGGAAATCGCTGGACAGTAGGCTTCATTTAATTCGAACTCAAACACCATTTTATCATTTTACACTCAACCTTGGGGCGATTTGGGCGCTCTTGAGAGAAGGTTTCAACTTAGCATTTCAAGGTAAGTTATTTCCACTCCTTTTTAGTTTGAATACATGTATATTAGGTGGATTAACACTAAAAATTAGATAAAATCAACGGGTTAGAGCTAGACCTAGGGTTTTAATAAAACTAAGATCTAAGCATGAAATTTGTTATGAAATGGACTAGAAATCATATATTATTGATCCTTAGGTTGTAGAGAACAAGTTCCTTCGAAAAATCTCGGAATCCGGGCACGTGGGCCCGAGGTCGGAATTTAGGAAACTTGTGGAAAGGGTCGGGAAATTACTTAAATAGTTAGAATTCGGCCTTGTAAGCCTTTATTGACGAGTTCTTACTTATTTTAACTAGTTTGCGATCGTTCGGCTCCGAATTGAGGACTTGGGCTTGTTTTCGATATTGGAAGTGCGCTTTGGAGCGAGGTGAGTCTCCTTGCTAACCTTGTAAGAGGAAAATGTCCCCATAGGATTAATAATTGAGTAATTATTGCTAAATGCGGGGACTACGCATGCGCTAGGTGACGAGCGTCCGTGCGTAGCTACTACTATGTTAATTGTCCGGGTAGCTTAGGGCCCACACCATGCTTATTTTATAAAAATCTCTATATTATCTTGTTAATATGGGCACCTAGGATATGCTAGAGACTTAAAAAGGGAATAAGAACATACTTGTAAAATTGTTGAAGTCTTACTTGGTATTAATGACTATTGATGCGCCTTGTGTGTATACTTGATATTTCTTATTATTTGTGGATCGGGCCGATCGCCTCGGTATGAATAGATGCATCTATAGGCGCGCTATCGACCCTCGGCAAGTGCACGGTTTATTTCTGTTGGATCGGCCCGTCACCTCGGCATATTTGCGCATACTATTGTTGCTTGTCTGAGAGTTTTTTTTTGCATTGATATCGCCTTCCATGGCCCGACATACATTGACAAATATAACAAAAATAAATGGTTAGCTGGAGGTATAGTGGAGGGTAGGACTTTTATGTCTTGTTATAAACTGTTGCTTATTAGTGTTTCTTCATGGTTTGTATAATTAACTCGATATATTATTTGGCCCTAGTGAGTATCAAGTCGACCTCTCGTCTCTACTTCTTCGAGATTATATGGGATACACTGGGTACATATTGTTTATGTACTCATACTACGCTTCTGTACTTAATTGTACATGATCTGAGGCAAGTGGATCTGGTTATCATTCCGGTACGCACCCGTGAGCGGACTTGGGACTTCTACGGTGAGCTGCTTTTCCTCCATACCGACCTGCAGCCGAAGAAGTCCTTCTCTTGTATCTTTTATTTTTTGTCTATCCTGATTCAGACAATAGGATAGTATGACATTCTTTTGGGTGTATATTCTACTAGTTGTCCCTAGCTTGTGACACCAGGTTCTGGCACACACTTTGATAGACGATTATTCTGGGGTTGTGTAATTATATCATTTACAGTATTTCACTCTTCTGGTTTAATTCCAAGTTAAGTGCTTATTCCACCTTTTCTGATTAGAAGTAACATAAGAATTTTAGTAATGTTTCCGCAATGGCTTGCCTGACAAGGGTTTCGGGCGCCCTCATGACCTATTGTGGAAATGGGTCGTGACAACATGGTATCAGAGCTCTAGGTTCACGTAGGTCTCACGAGTTATGGGCAAACCTGATAGAGTCTTGTTGATCGATACGGAGACGTCTGCATTTATCTTCGAGAGGCTATATGGTGTTAGGAAAGACTACTCTTTATTCATTTCCTGTCATGCAGTGCTTAGTGTACTAAATTTCCCTCTTCTATTCTCTCACAGATGGTGAGAACTCGCACCGCTGACGTTCCGGACCCGGGAGGAGCTGCTCCCCCCGTTGCTAGAGGCCGAGGTAGAGGCCGGGGGAGGGTGCTGGCCCGTGGTAGGGGACGAGGGCGGCCCAGAGCCGTTCCAGTTGCACCACCAGCAGATCCTGCGGAGGATCCTATTGTTGAGGAGCAGGGTGAGGTGCCCGCGGCTGAGCCTACCCCGGCAGATTTCATGACAACACCGGGATTTCAGGAGGTCATGGGCCGCATGCTATGGTTCATGGACACTATGACTCAAGCTAGTTTATTTCCAGCAGACCCAGCCACTTCACAGGCAGGAGGGGGAGCCCACACCCCTACTGCTCAGGCTCCAGGTCATGCAGCTACAGTATATCAGACTCCGGGTGCACTACCCGCAGATGGGGCTCAGCAAGTTGCTACACTGGCACCCCAGCCCAGACCAGCTGTGGATGGTGATCCACAGAAGCTATTGGACAGATGGACCAGGCTTCATCCTCCAGTCTTCGGGCGTGAGCGTCATGAGGATGCTCAGGACTTCATAGACAGGTGCAGGGACATACTACACAACATGAGGATATTGGAGTCGCATGGAGTTGACTTCACTACTTTTCAGCTCGAGGGCAGGGCCCGTAGATGGTGGTAGTCCTACGTTTTTGGCAGGCCAGCGGGTTCCCCTCCCATCACTTGGGATCAGTTTGTACAGTTGTTCTTGGATAGGTATATCCCGCCCTCTGAGAGGGAGGAGCTGCGGTACCAGTTTGAGCAGCTCGAGCAGGGTCAGATGTCTGTGACTGACTATGAGGCGAGGTTTTCCGAGTTGTCCCGCCATGCACTCATGATACTTCCTATAAATGCGGAGAGAGTGCGGAGGTTTGTCGCTGGATTGCAGCCCGGTATTCAATTTAGTATGGCTCGAGAGGTGGAGATGGGCACAGAGTATCAGCTAGTGGTCGAGATTGCTCGTCGGATTGAGGGATATCGCCAGAGGGGTAGAGAGCAGATACAGCAGGATAAGAGAGCTAGGTTCTCCGGCGGGTTCAGAGGTGCCCCAGCTAGGGGCAGAGGTCAGTATGGGAGAGGCCAGCCTAGTAGGCCACCAGTTTCAGCACCACCTCCTGCCCGGGGGGCTCCAGCACGCCCCTATCTCAGTGCTATGCCAGAGACTTCCTACCACCCGCCAGCTATTCAGGGTCCCTCCAATGGGTATTCAGGTCCCTAGGGTCCTTCTTATTCTTATTTCAGTGCCATGCCGGAGAGTTCATGTCGCCCACCGGCTATCCAGGCTTCTTCCAGCGGTTCTACGGGTTATCAGGGTCAGCCATCAGGGCAGCAGGTCGCCGCCCTGCGCTGTTGTTTTGAGTGCGGAGATCCCCATCACATGAGGAGATACTGCCCCAGATTTCGGGGCAAGGCAGTGCAGCAGGGTCAGCAGCCCATGATTTCAGCACCAGCTGCCCAGCCACCTAGAGGTGGATGGCAGACGGGTAGAGGCCGTCCTAGAGGTGGAGGCCAGATAGGGAGGGGTCAGCTAGCTACTACTCAGTCAGGTGGGGGCCATCCAGCCGGTGCTCTAGCCAGGTTCTATGCTCTTCCAGCCAAGCCAGATGCATTGGCCTCAGATGCCATCATCACATGTATTATTTCCGTTGGTGGTAGGGATGCTTC
>NC_031989.1:57289645-57295242 GCF_001879085.1 Nicotiana attenuata
TCATAGTGTCCATGAACCGTAGCATGCGTCCCATGACTTCCTGAAATCCCGGTGCTATCATGAAATCCGCCGGGGTAGGCTCAGCTACGGGCACCTCGCCCTGCTCCTCAATGATAGGATCCTCTACAGGATCTTCCGGTGGTGCAACTGGAACGGCTCTGGGATGCCCTCGTCCCCTACCATGGGCCGGTGCCCTCCCTTGGCCTCTACCTCAGCCTCGAGCAACGGGGGGAGCAGCTCCTCCCGGGTCCGAAACGTCAGCGGTGTGAGTTCTCACCATCTGTGAGAGAATAGAAGAGGGGAAATTTAGTACACTAAGCACTGCACGACAGGAAATAAATAAAGAGTAGTCTTTCCTAATATCCTATAGCCTCTCGAAGATAAATACATACGTCTCCGTACCGATCAACAAGACTCTATCAGGTTTACCCATAACTCGTGAGACCTACGTGAACCTAGTGCTCTGATACCATGTTGTCACGACCCATTTCCACAATAGGTCATGATGGCGCCCGACACCGTTGCCAGGTATGCCAATGCGGAACATTTCCATCTCCTAATGTTAATTTTAGCGGAATTTAAGTGAAATAATTATCCGAATTTGGGTTCGCTACCCGAAAGTGATAGATAAAATAAATAACATAATACAGCCCTAAAACTAGTCTACCAAAGTGTGTGCCAATACCTGGTGTCACAAGTACGGGCATCTAGTAGAATACACAAAAGAATATCTCTGTCCTACTGTCTGAGATAAAGAAAGACAACAAAAGTAAAGGAAAACTCCATCCGGTTGCTAGGCGGCATAGGAAGGAAGCAGCTCACCGTGGAAGTCTATGTCACAAACTCAAGGGCGCGCACCATACTGGTAACCAGATGTATCTGCCTCAAATCCTGTACAATTAAGTACAGAAGCGTAGTATGAGTATATAGCAATATGTACCCAGTGAGTATCCCGTCTAATCTCGAAGAAGTAGAGACGAGAGGTCGACTTAATACTCACTAGGGTCAAATAGTATATCGAGGTAATTATACAAACCATGAAGAAACACTAATAAGCAACAGTTTATAACAAGACATAAAAGTCCCACTCTCCACTATATCTCCAGCTAACCATTTACTTTTGTTATATTTATCAATTTATGTTAGGCCATGAAAGGCGATATCAATACTTAAAAACTCTCAGGCAAGCAACAATAGCATGCGCAAATATGCCGAGGCGACGACCCGATCCAACAGAAATAAACTGTGCACTTGCCGAGGGTCGACGGCGCGCCTATAGATGCATCTATTCATACCGAGGCGATCGGCCCGATCCACAAATAATGAGAAATATCAAGTATACACACAAGGCGCATCAATAGTCATTAATACCAAGCAAGACTTCAACAATTATACAAGTATGTTCTTACTCCCCTTTTAAGTCTCTAGCATATCCTAGGTGTCCGTATTAACTAGATAATATAGAGATTTATATAAAATAAGCATGGTGTGGGTCCTAAGCTACCCGGACAATTAACATAGTAGTAGCTACGCACGGACTCTCGTCACCTAGCGCGTGCGTAGCCCCCGCATTTAGCAACAATTACTCACTTATTAATCCTATGGGGACAATTCCCTCTTACAAGGTTAGAAAGGAGACTCACCTCGCTCCAAAGCGCACTTCAAATATCGAAAACAAGCCCAAGTCCTCAATTCGGAGCCGAACGATCACAAACTAGTTAAATAAAGTAAGAACTAGTCAATAAAGGCTTTAACTATTTAAGTAATTTTCCAACCCTTTTCACAAGTTTCCTAAATTCCGACCCCGGGCCCGCGTGCCCGGATTCCGAGATTTTACGAAGGAAATTGTTCTCTGCAACCTAAGGATCAATAATATATGATTTCTAGCCCATTTTGTAACAAATTTCATGATTAATTCTTAGTTTTATTAAAACCCTAGGTCTAGCTCTAACCTTTTGATTTTACCTAACTTTTAGTGTTTAATCAACTTAATATACATGTATTTAAAATAATAATGAATGGAAGTAACTTACCTTGAAGTCTATGTTGAAATGCTCTCTTTGGAAGCCCCAAATCGCCTAAGTGTGGTGTAGAAAATAAAATAAATGGCCTTTGAGTTCGAATTAAATGAACTCACTGCCCAGCGATTTCCGCTTCTGCGGTGCACTGACCGCTTCTGCGAACCTGGCCCAAAATGCCTGGACCGCTTCTGCGGTCTGGGTCCCGCTTCTGCGGAATCGCTTCAGCAGAAATTGGGCCGCTTCTGCGGCTTGGGCCTAAGGCGACTGGACCGCTTCTGCGGTCTTTAAGCGGAATCGCTTCTGCGGTTTCCCTTGGACTGGCCCTTGGCCGCTTCTGCGATGGATTGACCGCATCTGCGGTCCCGCTTCTGCGGTTCAAGAACCGCAGATGCGGTTATGACAGAAGCAGCAACTCAGCTCCCATATCCAAATTTCATCTTCACTCGAGCCTCGTCCGATCGACGCTCGGGGCTCTCGAGCCCCGCCCGAACATACCGACAAGTCTGAAATCACGAGGCGGACCTACTCGAACCCTCGGAACACTCAAAACAACACTAAATCTTGGAATCACCCCCTAAAACCAAATGAATCAAACTATTGAACTTCAAGTTCTTAATTCTCTTGTAACGGGTCAAAATGCCCTTAGACTACTCGGATTGGCACCAAATTTTATGGGCAAGTCTTAAACAACATTACGGACATGTACCGAGCTTCTGGACCAAAATCTGAGCCCGATACCTAGGGAATTAATGATTACTTAGTTTCTTTAATTCTTTAAAACTTCAATTTAATTTTAAATAAAAATTCATTACTCGGGCTAGGGACCTCGGAATTCGATTCCGGACATACGCCCAGGTCCCATATTTTCCCACGGACCCTCCGGTATCGTCAAATTATGAATCCGGGTCCGTTTTCCCAAAAAGTTGACCGAAGTCAAACTTGATCTTCTAGGAAAGTCTCGAAGAGGCAAATGGACATATTTTTACTCGAAACTCTTCTAACTCCCGAACCAACCGTCCCCGCAAGTTATAAATTAGCTAAAGCAAGCGCGGGAAGTTTTATTTAAGGGAACGGGGTTCTAAAATGAAAAATGACCAGTCGGGTCGTTACATTCTCGACCTCTTAAACAAACGTTCGTCCTCAAACGGACATAGAAAAGTACCTGGTCTACTGAATAAGTGGGGATATCTGCTCCGCATGTCCTCCTCGGACTCCCAGGTCGCCTCCTCGACCGGTTGGCCCCTCCACTGGACCCTCACTGCAGGAATCCTCTTGGATCTCAACTGGCGATCCTGTCTATCAATGATGGCAACTGGCTCCTCCTCATAGCCCAAACTCTCATCTAACTGAATAGTACTGAAGTCCAACACATGGGACAGGTCGGCATGGTACTTCCGAAGCATCGAAACATGGAAAACTGGATGAACTCCCGATAAACTGGGGGGTAAAGCAAGCTCATAGGCAACCTCCCCAACTAGCCTCAACACCTCAAAGGGTCCAATAAACCTGGGGCTTAGCTTGCCCTTCTTCCCGAACCTCACAATGCCCTTCATTGGCGAGACTTTCAAGAGAACCTTCTCGCTAATCATGAATGATACATCACGCGCCTTCTGATCCGCGTAACTCTTTTGTCTGGACTGAGCTGTGCGGATCCTCTCCTGAATCAACTTTACCTTATCCAAGGTATCCTGTACCAGATTTGTACCAAGTAACTTAGCCTCACCAGGCTTAAACCACCCGATAGGAGAACGACAACGTCGACCATATAAAGCCTCATACGGGGCCATCTCTATGCTGGACTGATAGATGTTGTTGTATGCAAACTCTGCTAAAGGCAAGAATTGATCGCTGCCTTCTAAAGTCAATCACACATGCTCTAAGCATATCCTCTAAAATCTAAACTGTCCGCTCCGACTGCCCGTCGGTCTGAGGATGGAATGTTGTGCTATGCTCTACACGGGTCCCCAACTCACTCTGACCGACTCTCCAGAAATGGGAAGTGAACTGAGGGCCTCTGTCTGATATGATGGAAACCGGCACACCATGCAATCGGACTATCTCTCGAATATAAATCTGAGCGTACCTCTCCGCTGTATAAGTAGTCGCCACTGGAATGAAGTGAGCCGACTTGGTCAACCGGTCCACAATGACCCACACTGAATCAACCTTCCGCAAAGTCCGCGGCAACCCAACTACGAAATCCATGGTGATGCGCTCCCACTTCCACTCAGGAATAGGCATATGCTGAAATAGGCCACCTGGCCTCTGGTTCTCATACTTGACCTGTTGGAAATTCAAACATCTAGCTCCATACTCCACGATGTCCTTCTTCATTCTCCGCCACCAATAATGCTGCCTCAAGTCACGATACATCTTCGTGGCACCCAGATGAATGGAATACCTCGAACTCTGGGCCTCCTCTAAAATCCTCTCTCTCAAACCGTCAACATTAGGAACACATAGAGGGCCCTGAAGCCGCAACACACCATCCTCGCCGATGGAAACCTCCTTGGCACCTCCCTGAAGTACCGTCTCTTTGAGAACTACCAAATGTGGATCATCGAACTGACGGGCCTTAATCTGCCCCAATAACGAAGACTGAGCGACCACACACGCTACAACTCGGCTGGGCTCTGAAATGTCCAACCTCACAAGTCTGTTAGCCAAGGACTTAATGTCTAAGGCTAGGGGCCTCTCCTCTGCTGGAATGAATGCTAGGCTACCCATACTCTCCGCCTTTGTGCTCAAGGCATCCGCGACCACATTCGCCTTGCCAGGATGATAAAGAATGGTAATGTCATAATATTTTAGTAACTCAAGCCACCTGCGCTGCCTCAAATTAAGGTCCCTCTGCTTGAACAGATGCTGCAAGCTGCGACGATCGGTGTAAACCTCACATGACACCCCATACAAGTAATGCCTCCATATCTTAAGAGCATGAACAATCGCTGCCAACTCTCGATTTTGCACAGGGTAATTCTTCTCATGAACCTTTAGCTGACGCGAAGCATATGCAATAACTCGCCCCTCTTGCATTAATACGCACCCCAAGCCAACGCGTGAAGCGTCGCAATATACCGTATACATCCCTGATCCGGATGGCAACACAAGCACTGGTGCCGTAGTCAAAGCCGTCTTGAGCTTCTGGAAGCTCTCCTCACAATCGTCGGACCAACGGAATGGGGCACCCTTCTGGGTCAATTTGGTCAAAGGTGATGCAATGGATGAAAAGCCCTGCACAAATCGTCGATAATAACCTGCTAATCCCAGGAAACTCCTGATCTCGGTCACTGAAGTAGGACGTGGCCAATTCTGAACTGCCTCAATCTTCTTGGGATCTACCTTAATAACCTCTCCTGACACAACATGCCCCAAGAATGCCACTGACTCAAGCCAAAACTCACACTTGGAGAATTTAGCATATAGCTTCTGTTCTCGCAAGGTCTGAAGCACTACTCTTAAATGCTGCTCGTGCTCCCCCAGGCTACGTGAGTATATCAAGATGTCGTCAATGAAGACGATAAACAAAGGATTCAATATAAGGCCTGAATACCCTGTTCATCAGATCCATAAATG
>NC_031989.1:57295481-57305877 GCF_001879085.1 Nicotiana attenuata
GGTACGAACAAATCATCAATACGAGGCAACGGGTACTTGTTCTTGATGGTGACCTTGTTCAACTGGCGGTAATCAATGCACATCCGCATGGTCCCATCCTTCTTCTTCAAAAATAGCACTGGTGCGTCCCAAGGCGATACACTGGGCCTGACAAATCCCTTTGCTAACAACTCCTCCAGCTGCTCCTTCAACTCCTTCAACTCCTTAGGAGCCATACGGTATGGTGGAATGGATATAGGCTGAGTGCCTGGAGCCAAATCAATGCAGAAATCAATATCACGATCCGGAGGCATGCCAGGAAGATCAGAAGGAGAAACATCGGCGAACTCTCGGATTACTAGCACTGAATCAATCGCTGGAGACTCTGCGGTGACGTCTCGAACATAAGCTAGATAGGCCAAAAACCCTTCTCGACCATGTGTCGAGCCTTCAGGAAAGAAATAACCCTGCTAGGCATATCAACTGTGGAACCCTTCCACTCCAATCTCGGCGATCCTGGCATCACTTGTGAAACCGTCTTGGCATGGCAATCAAGGACGGCGTGATATGGAGATAACCAATCCATGCCCGGGATGACCTCAAAATCAATCATATCAAGCAACAGAAGGTCTTCTCTAGTCTCAAAACCACAGAAAGTGACCACACAGGACCGGTAGATCCGATCCACAACCACAGAATCACCCACAGGAGTAGACACGTGAACAGGAGTGCCCAAAGGCTCAGGAGAAATAACCAGGAAACGAGCAAATAGAGGTGATACATATGAGTAGGTAGACCCCGGATCAAATAATACTGAAGCATCTCTACCACCGACGGAAATAATACCTGTGATGACGGCATCTGGGGCCAATGCATCTGGCCTGGCCGGAAGAGCATAGAATCTAGCTGGAGCGCCGACTGTCTGGCCTCCACCTGACTGAGTAGTAGCTGGCTGACCTCTCCCTGTCTGGCCTCCACCTCTAGGGCGGCCTCTACCCGTATGCCCTCCACCTCTAGGTGGCTGGGCAGCTGGTGCTGAAATTATGGGCTGCTGATCCTGCTGCATTGCCTTGCCCCGAAGTCTGGGGCAGTATCTCCTCATGTGACCGGGATCTCCGCACTCAAAACAACAGCGCGGGGCAGCAACCTGCTGCCCTGATGGCTGACCCTGATAACCCATAGGCCCGCTGGAAGAAACCTGGATAGCCGGTGGATGACATGAACTCTCCGGCATGGCACAGAAATAAGAATCAGAAGGACCCTGGGGACCTGAATACCCACTGGATGAACCCTGAATAGCTGGCGGGCGGTAGGAAATCTCTGGCATAACACTGAGATAGGGGCGTGCTAGAGCCCCCCGGGCAGGAGGTGGTGCTGAAACTGGTGGCCTACTAGGCTGGCCTCTCCCATACTGACCTCTGCCCCTAGCTGGGGCACCTCTAAAGCCATCGGAGAACCTAGCTCTCTTATCCTTATGTATCTGCTCTCTACCCCTCTGAGAATATCCCTCAATCCGACGAGCAATCTCGACCACTAGCTGATACTCTGTGCCCATCTCCACCTCTCGAGCCATACTAAATCGAATCCCGGGCTGCAATCCAGCGACAAACCTCCGCACCCTCTCCGCATCTGTAGGAAGTATCATAAGTGCATGGCGGGACAACTCGAAAAACCTTGTGTCATAGTCAGTCACAGACATCTGCCCCTGCTCGAGCTACTCAAACTGGTACCGCAGCTCCTCCCTCTCAGAGGGCAGGATAAACCTATCCAAGAACAACTGCACAAACTGATCCCAAGTGATGGGAGGAGAACCCGCTGGCCTGCCAAGAACGTAGGACTGCCACCATCTACGGGCCCTGCCCTCGAGCTGAAAAGTAGTGAAGTCAACTCCATGCGACTCCAGTATCCTCATGTTGTGTAGTCTGTCCCTGCACCTGTCTATGAAGTCCCGAGCATCCTCATGACGCTCACCTCCGAAGACTGGAGGATGAAGCTTGGTCCATCTCTCCAATAACTTCTGTGGATCACCATCCACAGCTAGCCTGGGCTGGGGTGCCACTGCAGCAACTGGCTGAGCCCCATCTGCGAGTAGTGCACCCGGAGTCTGATATACTGCAGCTGCATGACCTGGATCCTGAGCAGTAGGGGTCTGGGCTCCCCCTCGTGCCTGTGAAGTGGCTGGGTCTGCTGGAAATAAACCAGCTTGAGTCATAGTGTCCATGAACCGTAGCATGCGTCCCATGACTTCCTGAAATCCCGGTGCTATCATGAAATCCGCCGGGGTAGGCTCAGCTACGGGCACCTCGCCCTGCTCCTCAATGATAGGATCCTCTACAGGATCTTCCGGTGGTGCAACTGGAACGGCTCTGGGATGCCCTCGTCCCCTACCATGGGCCGGTGCCCTCCCTTGGCCTCTACCTCAGCCTCGAGCAACGGGGGGAGCAGCTCCTCCCGGGTCCGAAACGTCAGCGGTGTGAGTTCTCACCATCTGTGAGAGAATAGAAGAGGGGAAATTTAGTACACTAAGCACTGCACGACAGGAAATAAATAAAGAGTAGTCTTTCCTAATATCCTATAGCCTCTCGAAGATAAATACATACGTCTCCGTACCGATCAACAAGACTCTATCAGGTTTACCCATAACTCGTGAGACCTACGTGAACCTAGTGCTCTGATACCATGTTGTCACGACCCATTTCCACAATAGGTCATGATGGCGCCCGACACCGTTGCCAGGTATGCCAATGCGGAACATTTCCATCTCCTAATGTTAATTTTAGCGGAATTTAAGTGAAATAATTATCCGAATTTGGGTTCGCTACCCGAAAGTGATAGATAAAATAAATAACATAATACAGCCCTAAAACTAGTCTACCAAAGTGTGTGCCAATACCTGGTGTCACAAGTACGGGCATCTAGTAGAATACACAAAAGAATATCTCTGTCCTACTGTCTGAGATAAAGAAAGACAACAAAAGTAAAGGAAAACTCCATCCGGTTGCTAGGCGGCATAGGAAGGAAGCAGCTCACCGTGGAAGTCTATGTCACAAACTCAAGGGCGCGCACCATACTGGTAACCAGATGTATCTGCCTCAAATCCTGTACAATTAAGTACAGAAGCGTAGTATGATTATATAGCAATATGTACCCAGTGAGTATCCCGTCTAATCTCGAAGAAGTAGAGACGAGAGGTCGACTTATGATTCACTAGGGTCAAATAGTATATCGAGGTAATTATACAAACCATGAAGAAACACTAATAAGCAACAGTTTATAACAAGACATAAAAGTCCCACTCTCCACTATATCTCCAGCTAACCATTTACTTTTGTTATATTTATCAATTTATGTTAGGCCATGAAAGGCGATATCAATACTTAAAAACTCTCAGGCAAGCAACAATAGCATGCGCAAATATGCCGAGGCGACGGCCCGATCCAACAGAAATAAACTGTGCACTTTCCGAGGGTCGACGGCGCGCCTATAGATGCATCTATTCATACCGAGGCGATCGGCCCGATCCACAAATAATGAGAAATATCAAGTATACACACAAGGCGCATCAATAGTCATTAATACCAAGCAAGACTTCAACAATTATACAAGTATGTTCTTACTCCCTTTTTAAGTCTCTAGCATATCCTAGGTGTCCGTATTAACTAGATAATATAGAGATTTATATAAAATAAGCATGGTGTGGGTCCTAAGCTACCCGGACAATTAACATAGTAGTAGCTACGCACGGACTCTCATCACCTAGCACGTGCGTAGCCCCCGCATTTAGAAACAATTACTCACTTATTAATCTTATGGGGACAATTCCCTCTTACAAGGTTAGAAAGGAGACTCACCTCGCTCCAAAACGCACTTCAAATATCGAAAACAAGCCCAAGTCCTCAATTCGGAGCCGAACGATCACAAACTAGTTAAATAATGTAAGAACTAGTCAATAAAGGCTTACAAGGTTGAATTCTAACTATTTAAGTAATTTCCCAACCCTTTTCACAAGTTTCCTAAATTCCGACCCTGGGCCCGCGTGCCCGGATTCCGAGATTTTTCGAAGGAAATTGTTCTCTGCAACCTAAGGAACAATAATATATGATTTCCAGCCCATTTCGTAACAAATTTCATGATTAATTCTTAGTTTTATTAAAACCCTAGGTCTAGCTCTAACCTTTTGATTTTACGTAATTTTTAGTGTTTAATCAACTTAATATATATGTATTTAAACTAATAATGAATGGAAGTAACTTACCTTGAAGTGCTATGTTGAAATGCTCTCTTTGGAAGCCCCAAATCGCCTAAGTGTGGTGTAGAAAATGAAATAAATGGCCTTTGAGTTCGAATTAAATGAACTCACTGCCCAGCGATTTCCGCTTCTGCGGTGCACTGACCGCTTCTGCGAATACCGCTTCTGCGGAATCTGGATCGCTTCTGTGAACCCGGCCCAAAATTCCTGGATCGCTTCTGCGGTCTGGGTCCCGCTTCTGCGGAATCGCTTCAGCGGAATTGGGCCGCTTCTGCAGCTTGGGCCTAAGGCGACTGGACCGCTTCTGCGGTCTAGGGATCGCTTAAGCGGAACCGCTTCTGAGGTTTCTGGGCCGCTTATGCGGTTTCCCTTGGACTGGCCCTTGGCCGCTTCTGCGATGGATTGACCGCATCTGCGGTCCCGCTTCTGCGGTTCAAGAACCGCAGATGCGGTTATGATAGAAGCAGCAACTCAGCTCCCTTATCCAAATTTCATCTTCACTCGAGTCTCGTTCGATCGACGATCGGGGCTCTCGAGCCCCGCCCGAACATACCGACAAGTCTGAAATCACGAGGCAGACCTACTCGAACCCTCGGAACACTCAAAACAACGCTAAATCTTGGAATCACCCGCTAAAACCAAATGAATCAAACTATTGAACTTCAAGTTCTTAATTCTCTTCTAACGGGTCAAAACGCCCTTAGACTACTCGGATTGGCACCAAATTTTACGGGCAAGTCTTAAACAATATTATGGACCTGTACCGAGCTTTGGGACCAAAATCCGAGCCCGATACCTAGGGAATTAATGATTACTTAGTTTCTTTAATTCTTTAAAACTTCAATTTAACAATTTTAAATAAAAATTCATTACTCGGGCTAGGGACCTCGGAATTCGATTCCGGGCATATGCCCAGGCCCCATATTTTCCCACGGATCCTCCGGGATCATCAAATCATGAATCCGGGTCCGTTTTCCCAAAAAGTTGACCGAAGTCAAACTTGGTCTTTTAAGAAAGTCTCGAAGAGGCAAATGGACATATTTTTACTCGAAACTCTTCTAACTCCCGAACCAACCGTCCCCACAAGTTATTAATTAGCTAAAGCAAGTGTGGGAAGTTTTATTTAAGGGAACGGGGTTCTAAAATGATAAACGACCAGTCGGGTCGTTACATTAAGCAAACTGGGACTCACCCAAGAAACGAAGAAGCTAAGCAAAACTGGGACTCCCTTCTTTTTGGTTCTAGTTATTATATTTTATGCCATGGTTTTCTTGGTCTTCGATTCTTACTTCCGTTGCTACAAGTTTTAAACATTGTCTGTGTTAGAGGCTTATAATTATGAATCTTAGCTTCCTTATGATTAACTGCATCCCCTATTCAGGGAAGTAACTTACATGAAAAACGCATGTTGTTTGTCAGTAATATCTTGTCTAGCTAGCGGATGTGCGTGGTTATATTCTCACTTTTGCTGCTGATTAGATTTGCCATCTTAACAATTTTAGTCGTGCTCAGGCTGTGACTTGCTTTTATGGCTTAGCAACTTTATATGGACGTACTTGATTGTTATAGGTACAGATTCTAGAAAAAGAGATTCAGCAAGTAATATGTAAATCTTTGGAAGAGATATCATTTGAAAAGCAGTATCAGGAGAAGTGCCTATTATTGTTGGCTCATGCTTTACAGTTCTACGAAGAAAACAAGTCATAAGGGCAAGTGAACCCAATATTCTCCAGTAAAAACAAAACCGAGTACGTCAGGATTCACCCCGACGTATGCACAAACAGTACGGCGACATGCGATTCTCCAAAATCTGACAGTGAAACAACGGGTTAACATTTTGGCCTTAGCTCGAAATAAGACCCCTACATCCAAAGGCCATCTCCAAAAAGAAGAATTCGACCTCGTTCGAACGACGACGGGTTAACATTTCGACAAGTTTGAAATAACACCCTTACGCCTAAGGCCGTCACCAAAGGAAAGAATTCGACCTCGTTCGAACCACGACAGATTAACATTTCGACAAGATCGAAATAACACCCTTACGGCTAAGGCCGTCGCGAAAGAAAAGAGTTAGACATCGCTCAAACCACGACGGGTAACACTTCGACAAGCTCGAAATAACACCCTTACGGCTAAGGCCGTCGCCAAAGATAAAGAATTCGACCTCGCTTGAATTACAATGGGTTAAAATTTCGGTCTTATAACACCCTTACGGCCAAGGGCCATTGCCAAAAGAAGAAGTCGACCTCGCTCAAATTACAACGGGTTAACATTTCGGCCTTAGCTCGAAATAACACCCCTAAGTACAAGGTCCATCGCCAAAAGAATTCGACCTCGCTCGAATTACAGTGGGTTAACATTTCGGCCTTAGCTCGAAATAACACCCCTACGGCCAAAGGCCATCGCCAAAAGGAAAAATTCGACCTCGCTCGAATTACAACGGGTTAACATTTCGGCGTTAGCTCGAAATAACACCCCTATGGCCAAAGGCCATCGCCAAAAGGAAAAATTCAACTTCACTCGAATTTAACTCTCATTCGACCTAGCTCGAACTTGGTTCACAACTAGACCTCGTTCGAATTGAATAAGGCAACGTGAAAATGAGATGAGAATCACTGCTAGCATTGGAATTATATTAGGAATACAAGGAAATGAGAGTGAAACAAGTTCTGGTCTCACCTACAATTTGAGTCCAGGACACAACCGCACCTATATAATTTTAGTAGTCACACTATTCAACTGATGTACATGGCACACCAAGTGAGTGCCTTGATTATTGATACCTTTTTTTCAAGATAATGCATGTTACATGTTTGATTATTGATAATTAAGGGTAACTCCAGAGAGTATATGATGCATCAGAATATTCAGGCAACTCATCGCAAGGCGTCGTCTTCATCCTAGGAGGGGTCATAAGCATTGCCTCTGCCATGTCAACCAACAATCTTGGCATGCCAAACACTTCCTCTTCATAAAAAAACTCTTGCCCCATTGCTCCTTCATCTCCAACTTCAGGCTGGCACTCTGCTTGATGCCGCACATCTTCGCTTTCCAGTTGTGGCGCTCTAACAGCAGTAGCATTTGTAGCTGCGGCGCGTATGTGTGCTGTTGTTAGGGAAGCTGGTATAGTATATGAATACATTGAGTCCGGGAAATTTAATGGGGTATCAGGACCTTTTAATACCAAAGCAGCAACATCATATGTTGCAACTGCCATCTCCGGTGTTGGATAAGTGCGCGGGGATACCACTTTTTGACCCGAAGAGCAACACCCTCAGTCGCGATCCACACCAGTCAACCTCCCCATCCGAATTTCTCTACCTACGATTAATGAAGTTCGCTCACCAAGCTCGACCAAGAGACGACCTCGATAAGCAAAGGAACTAACTGTATGGGTCAAAATTAGATCAGAGAAATTCGGCATGCGGAGACATAAGACCGAGGTCGGACAAGCCAAGGTCGGACAGGCCGAGGTCGGGCAGGCCGAGGTCGGACAGTCATCAATAAGGCCGAGGTCGGGCAGTGATAAAACAACTAGTTTGCTTTGGAATCCTCAAAAGGAATATTCTACCAAATATTCCCTCTAATTGTACCTTTTCTTTTAGGGTTTTTCTAGGAAGACCCCTTATAAATAGGAAGAGAAGGCTTCCCAAAAAGAGGGCTCTCTCTCCCTCTCCCTCTCCCTCTTCCTCTCTCTAGAAAATATGTAAACAGACCTCTCTAAAGAGATTAGAAGATCCGTGATCCCATACCTTCATCAGATCCAAAAAAGGGTCTTAAGGTTCTTGTATTTGTCTATCATTCACTTTATCAAATGAAAGAGGACCCGTCTCACTCAAGATCGGGTGAACCTTTTCCTTTATTTACATTTTATTGCCATTTAATGTTACTTAATGCATCTCTCATTATGCTATTAAATCTGGCCATGATCACTGCCAACATTCATAGTCAGTTATGCTTTTCTATTTATATAATTCATCTTGGATCTAGAGTTAATTATCCTTAACTAGGATTTACCCTCCATCATCATTATTAATTAATTTAATTAAAAAGGTTTCGATATTTTTTGGTCAAACAGTGGTAAAAAGTTGTTTTCTTCTTATTAACCATTAGGAGAAGGGGGGACCTACAAATGGGAAAATGTGATTTTCTTAGAAATAGAAAAATAAAAAATCATGATTTTGGACTTACACACGCGCCTAAGGGGATGTGAGAAATATTTTTTTCCATGTCAGCTTATTGTGGTTAATAGATACACATTGAATGAGGTTGAAGTATCTAATATGTACAAGGCTTAATTGAAGTTGTTAGGTTAAAATATTGGGCAAGTTTAAGGAGCCGTATATATATTCCGTCTTTGTAGAAATATATTTCACATTCAGTACCTTGCACCTAATCATGTCTCTCGCATAGTTATGCTTGATATCCATATGTTTAGTTTTACAATGAAACTTAGGGTCCTTGGTAGAGGATATTGCAGCCTCACTGTCATAGTAGACTAACATTGGTTCAACATTTTCTGCAAATATCCAACAAGTGTTCCAAGAACTTTTTCAACCAAACAGCTTCTTGTGTTGCTGATGCGAGAGCCACATATTTGGCTTCCATCGTAGATAGTGATACACATGATTTTTTCATAATACTCCATGATATGGAGCCATCACTGAGTAAAAAACATATCCTGAGGTAGAATTTCTTTCGTCTAGATCTCCTCCATGATCAACATCACTCTATCCAACAAATCACAGATCCTTGCCGCCTTGGTAACAAAGCGCATAATCAGCAGTTCCCTTCAGATATCTCATGATCCTCTTTACTATTTGTCAATGTGCTAAACCTGGGTGAATTTGATATCTACTAACCAAGCCAACTTCTTGATATATATAAGGTCTAGTGCACACCATAGCGTATATTAGACTTCCGACTACGCTCCTATAAGGAACTCAGCTGATTCTTTCTGTCTTTTCAAGAGTCTTAGGACAGATTTGACTTCCCACAGCATGGACTTTATTGATAGAAGTGTCAACTAGGCAACTATTTTGCATGTTGAATCATTCAAGAACTTTTCTAATGTAATTCTCTTGTGAGAGATACAATAATTTCTTTGGACGATCTCTTGAAATCTTAGCTCCAAGAATATATGCAGCTTCACCCATATCTTTCATCTCAAATTGAGATAACTACCAGGACTTTCTCTCGGTTATAAACTCCTTATCATTTTTAGCTATAAGTACGTCATCTACATATAATTTTAAAATCACAAGCTTGTTCCTTGATTTTTTGGTATACACGCAATGGTCTTCATCCATCATGGTAAAACCTTTGGATACAACAACATTTTGAAAGCGTATATATCACTGCCTTGAAGATTGTTTGAGGCTATAAATAGACTTCAAACCTTTTGTTTGTGGCCCTTTTCAATAAAACACTCAGGTTATTCCAAATAAATTTCTTTCAACAGTAGCTAGAACCAGGCGATCAGAGGTAAATCATACAACAGGCGAGAAAGTCTCTTTGTAGTCTATTCCTTTCTATTATGTATACCCTTTGCCACCAGTCGAGCTTTATATCTCTCAACTGTGCCTAAGGCTGTATTGTGGGCTGGGCCCAGCCCAGGACCGCCCCGGGCCCGCGAGACCACGGGCCAAACGGGCCGGTCTCAAACGGTCTTTAAGGCCCACAGTGGGCCGGTCCTCTATAAATAGCCCGCGAGCCCGGGACCGTTTAGCCCGGGACCGGCAAGCGGGCCTGGGCCGGTTCAACCGGGCCTAACGGGCCCAACGGCTATTTTTTTTAAAAAAAAAGTTTTAAAAAATTGGCCAATGGTTTTATATTTAAAAACTAGTCGTTGGCCTGCCAGTTGAGCCGTTCGGCTTTTTATAAAATAGCCATTTGGCCTCCAAACTTTATTTTAACCCTCATTCTTTCATTTTTACTCACAAAATCATCAATCTCTCTCATTTCTGAAACTCAAATTGAAGTCAAGTCTTCACTCATTTCTCAAACTCAAATTCTTAGTTCAAGTTAAATCATGCCCGGTGATTCTAGATTGCACCCATTTGTTTTGGAACACTTTAATGTGGTAGAAGAAAATGAAGAAGTTTACCTAATAAAGTGCACGCACTGTGGTCGAGTCTGCACTCGTCGTCCCAAGGAGGGCACAGGCTG
>NC_031989.1:57305897-57313586 GCF_001879085.1 Nicotiana attenuata
CTTATTTTAAAGTTTTTTTTTAATTATTGGCCAACGTTTTTATATTTTAAAAACTAGCCGTTGGCCTGCCAATTGAGCCATTTGGTTTTTTATAAAATAGCCATTTGGCCCCCAAACTTTGTTTTAACCCCAAATTTTTTATAATTACACTTTTTTTTCCTATTCTTTACTATAAATACCCCCTCATTCTTTCATTTTTACTCACAAAATTATCAATCTGTCTCATTTCTCAAACTCAAATTGAAGTATTCAAGTCTTCACTCATTTCTCAAACTCAAATTCTTAATTCAAGTTAAATCATGCCCGGTGATTCTAGATTGCACCCATTTGTTTTGGAACACTTTAATGTGGTAGAAGAAAATGAAGAAGTTTACAAAATAAAGTGCAAGAACTATGGTCGAGTCTACACTCGTCGTCCAAAGGAGGGCACATGCTCTTTAAGGAGGCATACAAAGAGTTGTCTTGCGTGTTCTCCAGATATTCGTATTTAAGATTTTAAGTTGATTTGAGATAATTTGTGTTATTTTAAAATTGTTAGACGTATTATGCTTAATGTTTTAGTTTGTTAGATTAATTTGAAGTATTATGTTGAAGCATTGAAGGCATTGAACTTTAATTTGAAGTATTAAATGTAAATTTTAATTTGCAGCTTTGATACCGAGTTCATCTTTATATATATATATATATATATATATATATATATATATATATATATATATATACTATATACGGCAATTTCTTGTAAATTATCTAAATTATATAGTATAGATATAGACATAAATTATATACTGTATCTATATCTATATCTCTAGCTTATATACGGCAGTCCTATAAGTATGCTCTTTAAAAATTTGAACCTGCCAATATCCAGATTTTAAATCAAATTTTGAAAATATATTGGCATCATATAATCTAGATAGCAAATCTCTTTTATTGGGGATAGGATACCTAATCCATTTTAAATATTAATATATATAATATATATAAGATATATATATATATATATATATATATATATATATATATATATATATAATTTACAAGAAAATGCCTTAGATAAAAAAAAATTCAAAAAAAATAGCCCGGCCCACTTAGGCCCGTTTAGGCCCGGCCCATTTAGCCCTAGACCATGTGGGCTTAGGCCCACAGTGGGCCGGTTCCATCCATTGGGACCTATTGGCCCGGGACCGCCAGAGCCCAGCCCGCATAAGCCCAGGCCTGTTAGGCCCGTCCCGTTAGGCCCGGGCCCGGCCCAGAATACAGCATTTACTGTGCCATCAACTTTGAGATTTATTTTAAGAACCCATTTGCTCCCAATTGCTTTGCGTCCTTCAGAGAGGTCAACTAGTTTCCAAACTTTGTTGACTCTCGTAGACTCCAATTCATCTTCCATTGCTTTTGTCTATTTATCCTTAGAAGGGCATGAGAGAGCCTCATTTACATTTTTAGGCTCGTTTTCTTCTTGCAGGAGCATCATAAATAGTTCAGCGCCTACAATATCAAATTCGGCGGGGAATTTTTTTACGAAAATTACGTCTTATTTGTGATTCATCATTGTTCCCATTTGGGTCAATGTTGCTCCTACTTGGGTAAAGAATATTCATCCTGCTCCCATTTGGAATATGATCCGTGACCATCTCACTCCACTTGGAACAAGATCCATTTGGCCACTTTCACTAAATGTATAAGGATTACTTTCATTTGCTTCTGATAATAAAGGAGGTCGTTAATGAGAAACTAATTCATCATCTGCTAAAATTCTCTCAGTCAAATGAAGTGATCCTTGTGCTTCTTG
Source organism: Nicotiana attenuata (assembly GCF_001879085.1). Taxonomy (NCBI): domain Eukaryota; kingdom Viridiplantae; phylum Streptophyta; class Magnoliopsida; order Solanales; family Solanaceae; genus Nicotiana; species Nicotiana attenuata. The sequence goes on from NC_031989.1 coordinate 57,307,693, forward strand.
ATCCATTATCTCAAACAAAGATAATGCTTGACCTATCTTTCCCTTCTTAGGAATCTCATCCTCTAAGAATGTGACATCTCTTGATTCAAACTTAGTTACACTCCCACTGTCTTGCTGGCTTATAAATACATAACCTTTTGAGGTTTCATAGTATATTATAAAGATAATTTTCTTTTTCCTCGGGCCCAATTTTTCATATTTACGAGAGGAAACACGTGTATAGGCAGCACAACTCCAAGGTCTTAATACACTTAGGCCGGGTTGTCTTCCAGTCCATAACTCATATGGAGTGGTAGTAACTGACAAGCACTCGGTTAAGTACATAGGTGGGAGTAAGCAACATATCACCCCCAATAATTAATTGGGAGGTTAGCTTGTGCCACCATTGACCTAACCATTTCTAAGAGCGTTCTATTTCTTCTCTCCGCAACACCATTTGTTGTGGAGTATTTGGGATAGTCAACTGATGAATTATTCCTTTTTCATCACGTAGCCCATAAAATTGGGTTGATAAGTATTCACGACCACGGTCAGTTTGAAGAGCTTTTATCTTCTTGTCTAATTGATTTTCTACTAAGATCATATAGTGTTTGAAGCAACTTATTGCTTCTGATTTGTGAGAAATTATATAGACATAACTAAAACGAGTAAAGTTATCAATAAATGTGATGAAATAAATTGCTCCATGCCTAGCCCTAACATTCTTAGGCCCACAATATCGGAATGGACTAATTGTGTCACGACCCAAATCCCCGGTCGTGATGGCGCCCAACACATTGCTAGGCAAGCCCGACCTTTCAACAATATTTCCCACATTGGATAGTTCATGAATTTCAAAGCACAGATATTAATAGCTAAGCCATTTTTATCAAAAGTTTAGAAATACTGAACAATACGCGGAAGTTTAACAAAATATTGAAAACATAAATCCCAAACTAGGACCCGATGTCACGTACATGAGCCTCTAATACAGAGTTTCCACCTAATACAGTCTGTCTAGGATAGAATGCGGAATAAAAGAGAATAGAGATAGGAGGGGGAGGCGAAGGCTGAGAACGCCATGCAGCTACCTCAATGCTCCCCGATGCTGCGGTGCTGCTAAATAATCCTCACTCAGCCTGTGATGCACCAAGATCTGCACACAAGGTGCAGGGAGTAAAGTGAGTACTCCGACTCAGTGAGTAATAAGCATAAATAACAGCTGAAGATAAGAAATCACTGAAAAACACAAGGCAACTATAACAGGCAGTACCAAACCTTTAACAGTAAACCGACAAGTCAATAAAGTAATAGTACAGAAAGAACCATGACAGGTAATAGGTAAGGAATAATGCCATAATGTGATGCAATGCAAATACCGGTACCCTCAGGTACCCACTGCGGCGTGCAGTCCGAGCCAACCATATATTTAACATCGACGACGCTCACTGGGGGTGTGTACAGACTTCGGAGGGGCTCCTACAGCCCAAGTGCAAATAATCAAGCCATCTCGTGGCACCAACCAGGCCCTCAGCCTCAATATCAATATAATACTGTTGCGGCGTGCAGCCCGAGCCATCCATATATCCAGAAATCAATATAAGCCCCTCGGGCATTTTAAATCAGTAACTCACAGCCCAAAATATCATTTAAATATCATTTGAGTTTTCAAGTTTAGAAAAAGGGGCTGAGTTTGCAAAATAGTACTGAAAACCTTAGAATGAGGTTAAACAATGTGCAAAGTATGCAAATCAGTGAAATCAATCCCTGAAGGATTCAAATAACCGGCACGAAGCCCAAATACAACAGTCAAATCCAAGTAACGATGGTTTCCAACAAGTTCTAGTAGAAAAACACAGTAAAACATCACCGGGACGGACCAAGTCATAATCCCCAATAACCAACAGCCCCGCACTCGTCATAGAGCGTGTGCCTCGCCTCAATATAGCGGTACGATGTGAAATTCCGGGGTCTCAAACCCTCAGTTCATCATTTACACCCATTACTCACCTCAAGCCGGCCCAAAATCTAGCTCGCTATGCCTTTTCCTCTCGAATTGACCTCCTCGCGCGTCAAATCTGATCAAAACCACAAGGAATACATTACAATAGGCTAATAAAATATAACCCAATCGAAAAGACTCGAAAAACATCGAAAATCACGAAGTTGGCAAAACCCGAGCCCCGGGCCCACTTCTCGACAAATTATAAAATTCACATCATCGGATTCGTCGTCTCGCCACGAGTCCATGCATATCGAATTTATCAAAATCGGAGTCCATTTGACCCCTCAAATCCCCATTTTAGACTCTCTTAAGTTCAAGCCCTAAACCACCATTTTTGACCTTTGATTCCTTGATTATTCAGTCTAAATCCATGTTTATACACCATAAAATCAAACTCTAAGTCCAAGAGTCCATACCTGATTAAAGCCCTCGAAACCTTCTTCAAAATCGCCTCAAAGTTCTCAAGGTTCGGAGTCCAAAATGTTACCCTTTCAAAAATTCGCGAAGAAGATAAATCTCACTTAACTGCCAGTTATTTCCGCTTCTGCGGACCAAATACCGCTTTTGCGACTTCCGCTTATGTGGTCAACGTCCGCTTCTGCGGACTTTTCACTTAAGGCCACTTTTCGCTTCTGCGGTCCCTAATTGCATCTGCGGGACCGCTTAAGCGATCCTAATCCCGCCTCTGCGGAACCTGGCAAGGGCCAAGTTTTCTGCTTCCGCGCTCCTCAAACCGCTTCAGCGAGACCGCACCTGCGGTCCCACAACCGCAGGTGCGAAACCAACAGATACAGCAACTTGAACCTGCAATTAAACTCCAAAAACCTTCCATTTAACCACCCGAACTCACCCCGAGGTCCCCGGGACCTCAACCAAAAGCACAGACATGATCCAATACCCTATTCAAACTTGTTCCAATCTTAAAAACACATCCAACAACACAAAAATCCTCATTTTTCATCAGTTTCAAGCCTAAGTTCTTCAAATTCTTCCGAAACTCACATTCGATCAAAAACCCAACCAAATCACCTCCAAATCACCTGAAATTTTGCACGCATATCCAAAATCACCTAACGAAGCTACTGAAACTCTCGGAATTCCATTCCGAGCCCCGTATCAAAATCTCACCTACCTTCCGGAATTCGCCAAAATACTAACTTCGCCAATTCAAGCCTAATTCTACACAGGAACTCCAAAATCACTTCCGATCACACTCCTAAGTCACAAATCATCCCCCGAAGCTAACCGAATCACCGAAAATCATGTCCGAGCCCTCCAACTCATTAGTCAACATCCGGTTGACTTTTCCAATATAAGCCTTTCTTAAAGAGACTAAGTGTCTCATTTTCTACCAAGGCCAAACCAATTCGACTCTAACTCACCAAATGCCGATAATGGAACATGAAGAAGCAATAAACAGGAAAACGGGGCGGTAACACATGGGACGACGGGCCGGGTCGTCACATCCTCCCCAACTTAAACAAACGCTCGTCCTCGAGCGGGTCAAGAAACATACCTGAAGCCTCAAATAGGTGAGGATATATTCTCCGCATCTCCCGCTCGGTCTCCCAGGTAGCCTCCTCCACGGGCCGACCTCTCCACTGCACCTTCACCGAAGCTATATCCTTTGATCTCAACTTTCGAACCTGACGACCCAAAATAGCCACTGGCTCCACATCATAGGTCAAGTCATCATCCAACTGAACCGTGCTGAAGTCTAAAACATGAGACAGGTCCCCAACATACTTTCGGAGCATAGAAACATGGAATACCGGGTGAACCCCTGACAAGCTGGGTGGCAAGGCAAGCATATAGGCTACCTCCCCAATCCTCCTAAGTACCTCAAAAGGCCCAATGAACCGCGGACTCAGCTTCCCTTTCTTTCCAAACCTCATAACGCCCTTAATGGGCGAAACCTTCACCAAGACCTTCTCGCCCACCATATAAGATACATCTCGAACCTTCCGGTCCGCATAACTCTTCTGATGCGACTGAACTATACAAAGGCTCTCCTGGATCACTTTCACCTTCTCTAAGGCATCCTGGACCAACTCTGTCCCCAATAGTCTAGCCTCGCCGGGCTCAAACCAACCAACCGGAGATCTACACCGTCTCCCATATAAGGCCTCATACGGCGCGATCTGAATACTGGATTGATAGCTGTCGTTGTAAGCAAACTCCGCAAGTGGCAAGAACTCAGCCCAAGAACCTCCAAAATCAATAGCACATGCACGCAACATGTCCTCCAATATCTGAATGGTACGCTCGGACTGCCCGTCCGTCTGAGGATGAAATGCTGTGCTCAGCTCCACCTGTGTACCCAACTCCCGCTGAAAAGTCCTCCAAAACTGGGAAGTAAACTGAGTAACTCTATCTGAGATAATGGAAACTGGGACCCCATGCAACCGAACAATCTCCCGGATGAAAATCCCTGCCAGCCGCTCTGAAGAATAGGTAGTACACACTGGAATGAAGTGCGCGGACTTGGTCAGCCGATCCACAATCACCCAAACCGAATCAAACTTCCTCGAGGTACGAGGGAGACCACTCACAAAATCCATAGTAATCCTCTCCCACTTCCACTCTGGAATATCCATCCGCTGAAGTACACCACCGGGCCTCTGATGCTCATATTTGACCTGCTGACAGTTGAGACACCGAGCTACATAACTCACAATATCTTTCTTCATTCTCCTCCACCAGTAGTGCTGCCTCAAATCCTGATACATCTTCGCGGCACCCGGATGAATGGAATACCGCGAGCTGTGGGCCTCTTCTAATATCAACTCCCGAAGCCCATCCACATTGGGCACGCAAATCCGGCCCTGCATCCTCAACACGCCATCATCATCAATAGTCACATCTCTGGCATCATCGTGCTGGACCCTGTCCTTAAGGACAAGCAAATGCGGATCATCATACTGACACTCTCTAATGCGGTCATACAAGGAAGACCGAGAAACCACACAAGCCAACACCCGACTAGGCTCTGAAATGTCTAATCTCACCATCCGATTGGCCAAAGCCTGGACATCAACTGCAAAGGGCCTCTCCCCAGCTGGAATGTACGCCAAACTACCCATACTCACCGCCTTCTGGCTCAAAGCATCGGCCACTACATTGGCCTTCCCCGGATGATACAGAATGGTAATATCATAGTCCTAGAGTAACTCAAGCCACCTTCGCTGCCTCAAATTAAGATCCTTTTGTTTAAACAAATGCTGAAGGCTGCGATGATCCGTATATACCTCGCATGATACGCCATATAAGTAGTGCCTCCAAATCTTCAAAGCATGAACTATAGCAGCCAACTCTAAGTCATGAACAGGGCAGTTCTTCTCATGGGGTTTCAACTGACGAGAAGCATATACAATAACTCTACCCTCCTGCATCAACACACATCCGATCCCAACTCTCGAGGCATCACAATACACTGTGTAAGAACCTGAAGCTGATGGCAGAACCAACACTAGAGCTGTGGTCAAAGCTGTCTTGAGCTCCTGAAAGCTCTCCTCGCACTCGTCCGACCATACAAAGGGTGCACCCTTCTGCGTCAACTTGGTCAGAGGCGAAGCAATAGATGAAAAACCCTAGACGAACCGGCGATAATAACCCGCCAAGCCAACGAAACTCCGAATCTCTGTGGCTAAGGACGGTCTAGGCCAACTCTGAACCACCTATATCTTTTTCGGATCAACCTGAATACCATCACTGGACACCACGTGCCCCAAGAAAGCCACAGAACCAAGCCAGAACTCACACTTGAGAACTTTGCATAAAGCTTCTCCTCCCTCAATCTCTGTAATACCACTCTCAAATGCTGTGCGTGCTCCTCCTGGCTACGCGAGTACACCAGGATGTCATCAATAAAAACAATCACAAATGAATCCAGATACGGCCGAAATACACT
>NC_031989.1:57320606-57347163 GCF_001879085.1 Nicotiana attenuata
ACTCCAAGGTCTAACCAAGGCTTAATTTGGTTATCCTTTATGGAATACGGAGCCTTCCTCCTGTGACAACAAATAAATGACAAAAAAATAGTAATTTGAATTAGATATGTAAAAGATAAATGCTGAAAAGCAATTGTCAAATTATGCATTCATACCTCTTTGAACCTTTGTCAATAGAGTGGTATAACCACTTGCTGAAGTTCTCTAAAACATCCGGATCTACATTTTCACCAATAACAGTAGTAAAAGGGTGCTTTAGGTAGAAAATTTTAGGTCCAACAGAGCCGCTGCCCCCAGAACTGTATAGAGGGATAAATGGTGATCGGGCATGCTTTCCCGGATGCCTTGTTCTCCCCGGATGAATAGGTATTGCATCTTCTGGTATGGGCTCGCCAAACATAACTAACTGGGATAAGTTGTCATGCAACTCAAAATCATCTAGTGTGACATCATTCTTCTGAACTCCTGATCCTTCTGAATCACCTAGATCAACATACTCTGCATCTGCACCTTCATTGTCATCTTCCTCGATGACATGCTCGGTCTAAGCTGCTACTCTCACTCCGTGAATTGGGGACTGTGCATTGATATCTTCCATCACTGTAACACAATTCATATCTTACTTAACAAGAATGGTGAAATTTATAAACAACAAGAAAATATCTCTGAATGACAGTACGATACCTGCTTTGTCTTCATCAGCTGCAACTTGAAAATGTGTATGTAAATCACCATGTGATGGAAGATTTTCTTGACCAACTGCTCCTTCAACATGTTCTGTTTTATAGTTGAAAATGGTAAATAATACTGGATAATGGTGGATTGAAAGTTGTAGCATATAAACTATTAAAATTGTAGATAATTTGTGGATAAGTGTAGATATGTTGTAAAATCACTGACATAAATTGTAGATATTTTGTAGGTATTTTGTAGATACCTGTTTTGGTGGTGCTGGCTTGCACTTGTTCCCCAATATTGAACTAAAAATGCTCATTGTTGAAGTCTTTTTGTTGATCATTGGTTTTTATTGAACTTCCAGCAAACTGAATATTCTATGTTAGTTTGTATATATTTTTTCATATGTGTAAATTGTTTTGCTATAAAAATAAAAGTCAGATCTTACCTTTGCATCATCTTGCACATTTCTATTGTTTATCATTTCCAAAACAGTCTGCGCAGAGTCATGTATAAACACTCGAAGGCTATCGAGTTCTATAAAGATAGCTTTCCTGAAAGCTTCAAGCTTTCTATCAACCTACAAGTTACATTATAGTAAGTTGTTAACTTCATAATATGTCCTAACATACAATGCAAAAACATATGCTATTATGTAAAGATATATATCAGAATTTACAATTTTGTAGATGTTTGGTATACAGTTTATGAAATGTAGATATATTGTAGATAAAATGTAGATATATTGTAGTTTATATGTATTACCTGCTCAATTCCTTTTTCTACTTTACTGATCTTCTCATCAATAGACTTCTTGTCCTCTTCTCCATCTTTTTGTTTGGATTCCAATGTAGGAGGAACAGCATTGGGAACCTCAGATGTTTGTTCACCTTCTGGAACTTTGTACTCAATTTTATCAGGCAAAATCAGCACTCCAATCTCTTCTCCAAATTCAACTATGCTGGTAAACTGAATGAGGAAAAATAAATAAGTTTGATAAGGGCAGAAAATGCAGAATAGTTGTAGATATGTTGAAGGTAAATGTATAATCGTAATAAAATAAAGTATACCTTTATCCACTAGGACTTTATCATCTTCTCTTCAAAGCAGCTAACCAAATCAGCCTCTTAGTAGCTGACCATCTTAGTATGCGAGGGATTGAGTTAGAACACCTCATAGCTAGATCAGTGCTGACAGTAGAGCAACACTCATAAAGCCATACTTGCAATGCTAGTGAGCATCCCCGTATGAGATAAGAATGTACATACGGATTTAGTCGGTGCCTAACAGATTCCATCAACTGAGTGAAAGATTTAATACCCCATGGGTATGACTCATACTGCCCAGATTCTACCAAATAGAACCTAAAGTGATCTACAAAAGAAACATGATCTTTGTCCGAAGGACAAATGAAAAATTCTAAAAGAGAAAGGATGCACAACTTCACCGCATCCTCATCGTTTACCCAGGATCTAGTGGTTACTATCTGTTTCAAATAAGACTTCTCCACTCTTAATTTGTTAGGAAAATAACTGCTCATTATTTTGCTAACATAAGTGGGAGTATAACCAAAATCAGTAACCTGTGTTACACATCTTAGACCAGTAATTAATGCAAACTCACGCAATCCAAAATTTAATGTTTCACCCTTTAATTGTACAGAAAAATATGATTGATTGGATTTGGTCAATTCATACTTCATCAGAAGATGAATGGATTGATTTTTCATGCATATGGTGGGAAGAGACAGTAAGTATCCAAAACACGTCTTTTTGAAAAGATTCAAACCATTTGAGGATAGAAGCTCTTTAATCTGGCTAGGAATGCTAGGATCACACAAAGTGTGGAATCTAAGCAGCCCATAATCAACATTATGTGGCGCAAATAACTGTCCACTCTGCACAAATAATAAATTAATTCAAATTAATAAAATGCATAAAAAAGGATAAATTCATCTACATATTGTCTACAATAGAACTACAAATAATTATATAATATCTATAATTTAAAGCCTTTTCTACAAAAAGGAAGCAACACCAGATAACTACAATTCTGCTTCAAATAGTAGTAGTTACTGTAACGACCCGACCGGTCGTTTTGAGCCCTAACGCGTCGTTCAGTAGTCTGAGGCCATGAGCAGCTTCATTTCAGGTATTATGACTTGTACGCGCAGTCAGAATTGAATTTCGGGAAGTCCAGAGTTGATTTGGAAAGAGAATTCTCATTTTGGAAGCTTAAAGTTGAAAGAATGAGCTAGGAATGGAATTTTGAGTAAACGACCTCGGAATCAGGATCTGAAGGTTCCAGCAAGTTCATATGATGATACGCCCGGCTCGGGTTTTGGATAACCCGAGAGCGTTTTGGCGCCTATTATGGAAGTTAGTATTTTGGAAGAAATTTCTTAAGTTTGGCTTGAAGTGCATTTCAGTGTTATCAATGTCCGTTTGGGATTCCGAGTCTGGGAATAGCTCCGTATGGTAATTCTGGAGTTGGGAGCGCGATCGGAAGTGAATTCGGAGGTCCGTAGGTCATTTTAGAGTCATTTGGCTAAAGATAGAAATATGAAGGTTTTTGAGAAGTTTGATCGGAAGTGGACTTTTTGATATCGGGGTCGGAATCCGAGTCCGAAAGCTGGAGTAGGTCCGTAACGTCAAATATGACTTGTGTGCAAAATTTGAGGTCAATCGGACGTGATTTGATAGGTTTGAGCATTGAAAGTAAAATTTGGAAGTTCTAAAGTTCATAAAGCTTGGATTGGGGGTTAATTGTTGATTTTAGCGTTGTTTGATGTGGTTTGAGGCCTCGAGCAAGTCCGTAATGTATTTTGGGATTGGTTGGTAGGTTTGGTTGAGGTCCCGGGGGCCTCGGGTGGATTCCGGATGGTTAACGGATCGAATTTGGAGTTTTAAAGAGGGCTGAACTGCTGGTTGCTGTCATAACCGCACCTGCGGAAAAGGGGCCGCAGGTGCGGAGCCGCAGAAGCGGCTAGGAAAGCGCAGATGCGATTTTTGGTCAAGGGTTCGAGGACCGCTGATGTGGTCAAGGTTCCGCAGAAGCGGGACCGCATCTGCGGAGGTTGCATCGCAGAAGCGAAGAAGGGCAGCATAGGACGGACCGCAGAAGCGGCCCTAAATCCGCAAAAGCGGAACCGCAGAAGCGGTGGGCCGTCCACAAAAGCAAAAATAGCTGGGGCAGTGTGGTTGATTAAAACCGGGGTTGAGTTCATTTCTCCTCCATTTTTCATGGCTTGGGCGATTTTGGTGAGCTTCAAGAGAGGGATTTTCGTCAGCTACGTTAAGGTAAGTTACTCCTACTCATTTCCGAGTTAAGCACAAGCTTATAGCATGGAATTAGACATGAGAATTTTGGGAAAATTGGGATTCTTGGAAGGAAACCTAGAAACTTGATAAATTAGATTTTACCACGAATTTGAGCATGGAATTAGGAGTAAATTATATATTTGAGCTAGCGAAGCTATGGGTAATCCTTGTCTTCGAAAAAATTCGGATTTCGGGCACGTGGGCCCGAGGGCGTTTTGCTCAACTTTTCGATCGGAGTTAGGAATTGCTATAAATTAGTTTGTAATGAATATTTGAGCATATATTAATAGATTTGCGTAACCGTTGGCTAGTTTTGGAGCATGGTGCATCAATTGGAGTCCCCGGAAGGGCGTGGATTGCCGGTTATCGATCTTCGGAGCGAGGTGAGTCTCCTTTCTAACCTTGTAAGAGGAAAATATCCCCATATGTGAATTAATTGGTTATGTGCTCCTATTTGTGGGGGCTACGTACGCACGAGGTGACGAGAGTCCGTGCGTAGCTACTATTATGTTTAAATTCGGGTAGTCTAGGACCCAAAAGCATGCTATACTTGCCACGAAGATAGATTGGTTAGCCATAATTGAGTTGGCATATTGGTGGTGGAGATCAGTTCCTTCCGTGTGATCAAGTTATGCAAGTGAATTGTGACGGTGCGTGTGAGGCTTGTCAGCCGCCGTAGTTGATATTATTCAGGAGCATCTTTCTATTATGGCTTGTTGTGTGGAAGGAGATTCCGGAAGGGCTATGGTGGTTAGACCACTACATAGAGATTTGCAGGTTCTATGGTTATGAGAATTCGCCTGTGTGTTGCTATGTTCCTCCTGAAGTGAGTTCAGTGGAAAGCTTTTATATGATGAAGTGTTAACCTATTAGTGGTTCCGAAGCCATAATGAAAAACGAGTTCTATCATATATGGGCATGTTAAGTGCAGTAAGTGGTATGGGATTTGCAGTGAAGATCAAGGTAGCAGTTCGGTGTCGACAAGGATGTCACGAGCTCGGATAAGCACGAAAGGAGTTTCGATGTTTAAAGTGGTATTGTCATCAACGTCACCTGAGATCGATGTTTTGTGAAAAAGGCCCTGCATCCTGGTTAGGGATTCTTGATCGCTTTTCAGCGTTAGTGCGGCCGGTGGTTTGGATGTGTGGACCTGTTATGTATTTCGGAAGGTTATGGGAGCGAGTCCCACAGGAAGATCGTATAAGTGTGGCGTGTAGCCACTTGATTGATTGAAGAAATTAAACCAAGTATGAAGATTTGTGATGATATCGATAAGTTGAGGATATATGCCTGGAGGGCACTCCGTTACTGAGTTGTGGACTGTGGATGAGTACTCCGGTTATGATGGTTGTCCTTGTGTGTTATGAGAAGAGGGGAATTAGTATGGACCTTTGAAAAGTTATTGGCTTAGTTTGATATGAACAGGATCGACTTGAGATCGGTGGATGGGTTTAAATATGAATTTGGGCGCTATGTCAGGCCAGTTGTGTTCATTTTAGTAATGCGCTCCTTATGGAGTAGTCAGGGTGTTATTTCGCTGTCAGATATTTCGTGTAGTGATGCGTTGCGCCGTGTGAGTTGTGAGACGGCTTGAGAAATTGCTTACGTGTTGAGGATCCGAGTAGAAATGATGTTTTATGAGCCAAAAGGCTCTTGGGATTCAGATTGTATATCGACCCTCAGTTGTGCTTGGGTTTCGTAGCTTATAGCGCTACATGTTCCCTCAGGGATGTTATTATGCACTTAGCGTGCTTGTGAGCAAAATTCGATATTTTATTGTAATGAGCAAATTCAGCTCGATGTGCAATCCCCTTATGCGAGATCTATGTTAGGATCCGGTTGCGCGCCGCAACAGTGTGATGTTGAGTATAGTTTTCTATATGCTATTTTTGTGCATCTCGCTTCCTATTTTCTAAGGAAAGTCCGCATTAGTGCGGGAGTTAGGTAATTCCTTCCAAAGTTCATTTTCCTTTGGTATCGTATTCCAATTGGTAGCCTATTGGCACGTTGTGGCATCATATGAGACTTTTGATTATGTCCGGGGTGGCTTATTGCCTGAGCGGTTCGTACCGGGTGAGATGGAATCATTGGATTCAGGATCAGTGCAATCTGACTATATGGAATATATTAAGGGGCAAAGATCACGATTTGGTTCAGAATATGGTAATGTTTCTTGTCAGAAGTATAGACTCAATGATGGGTTGACTCGGCAGTTGATTATGAGTTTCTGCACATCTATTCCATCGTGTCGGTATTGTAGGAGTTAGAGCAAGACCTATATAGGTCATGAGGTGCAATGGGAACATCAGATTCGTGGAATTTCGATTAATTTGATCAGAGAACGTTATTATGGTCCTGTGAGTAAAGGGGTGCAAGTTGTGAATTCAGTTAAGTTATGCAGTCATGTTTGGGTACAGCGTGTGGTGATTGATATGGTGATCGTATGTCGGAAACAGGTCGGGCATAGAATTCCGGATGTTGGGATTGGGCTCTAAAGCTTATTTGCTTGAATGAAAGAGAATATCTTCAGGAATGATCGAGCTAATGTGCTCAATTGAGCTGTGGTAGCACGGGAAGGTGCATAAGAAGTTAAACAGTGATTTCAGACTACTTCAGTGTAGTTCTCAGCACGTTCGAGGGCGAACGTATGTTTAAGTGGGAGAGAATATAACGACCCGACCGGTCATTTTGAGCCCTAGCGCGTCGTTCAGCAGTCTGAGGCCACGAGCAGCTTCATTTCAGGTATTATATCTTGTACGCGCAGTCGGAATTGAATTTCGGGAAGTTCAGAGTTGATTTGGAAAGAGAATTCTCATTTTGGAAGCTTAAAGTTGAAAGAATGAGCTAGGAATGGAATTTTGAGTAAACGACCTCGGAATCAGGATCTGAAGGTTCCAGCAGGTTCGTATGATGATTTCGGACTTGGGCGTATGCCCGGCTCGGGTTTTGGATAACCCGAGAGCGTTTTGGCGCCTATTGTGGAAGTTAGTATTTTGGAAGAAATTTCTTAAGTGTGGCTTGAAGTGCATTTCAGTGTTATCGATGTCCGTTTGGGATTTCGAGTCTGGGAATAGCTCCATATGGTGATTCTGGAGTTGGGAGCACGATCGGAAGTGAATTCGGAGGTCCGTAGGTCGTTTTGGAGTCATTTGGCTAAAGATAGAAATATGAAGGTTTTTGAGAAGTTTGATCGGAAGTGGACTTTTTGATATCAGGGTCGGAATCCGATTCTGAAAGCTGGAGTAGGTCCGTAACGTCAAATATGACTTGTGTGCAAAATTTGAGATCAATCGGACGTGATTTGATAGGTTTGAGCATCGAAAGTAAAAGTTGGAAGTTCTAAAGTTCATAAAGCTTGGATTGGGGGTTGATTGATGATTTTAGCGTTGTTTGATGTGGTTTGAGGCCTCGAGCAAGTCCGTAATGTGTTTTGGGATTGGTTGGTAGGTTTGGTTGAGGTCCCGGGGGCCTCGGGTTGATTCCGGATGGTTAACGGATCGAATTTGGAGTTTTAAAGAGGGCTGAACTGCTGGTTGCTGTCATAACCGCACCTGCGGAAAATGGGTCGCAGGTGGGGAGCCGGAGAAGCGGCTAGGAAAGCGCAGATGCGATTTTTGGTCAAGGGTTCGAGGACCACTGATGCGGTCAAGGTTCCGCAGAAGCGGAACCGCATCTGCGGAGGTTGCATCGCAGAAGCGAAGAAGGGCAGCATAGGACGGACCGCAGAAGCGGCCCTAAAACCGCAAAAGCGGAACCGCAGAAGCGGTGGGCCGTCCGCAAAAGCAAAAATAGCTGGGGCAGTGTGGTTGATTAAAACCGGGGTTGAGTTCATTTCTCCTCCATTTTTCATGGCTTGGGCGATTTTGGGGTGCTTCAAGAGAGGGATTTTCGTCAGCTACGTTAAGGTAAGTTACTCCTACTCATTTCCGAGTTAAGTACAAGCTTATAGCATGGAATTAGACATGAGAATTTTGGGAAAATTGGGATTCTTGGAAGGAAACCTAGAAACTTGATAAATTAGATTTTACCACGAATTTGAGCATGGAATTAGGAGTAAATTATATATTTGAGCTAGCGAAGCTATGGCTAATCTTTGTCTTCGAAAAATTTCGAATTCCGGGCACGTGGGCCCGAGGGCGTTTTGGTTAACTTTTCAATCGGAGTTAGGAATTGCTATAAATTAGTTTGTAATGAATATTTGAGCATATATTAATGGATTTGCGTAACCGTTGGCTAGTTTTGGAGCATGGTGCATCAATTGGAGTCTCCGGAAGGGCGTGGATTGCCGGTTATGGATCTTCGGAGCGAGGTGAGTCTCCTTTCTAACCTTGTAAGAGAAAAATGTCCCCATATGTGAATTAATTGGTTATGTGCTCCTATTTGTGGGGGCTACGTACGCACGAGTTGACGAGAGTCCGTGCGTAGCTACTATTATGTTTAAGTCCGGGTAGTCTAGGACCCAAAAGCATGCTATACTTGGAATATTTGTAATCTTATTGATAGCCCGAATTGCTTAAACCACATCGAATTAATAAATCCATTCTCAAAAGGATTTGACTTCTTTTCTTAAATTGTTAAAAGAGAAAGTGGCTTTTATGAATAATCATTTCCCGATAAATTCTTAATTGGCTATTTGAGCATGTATTTTTATGTCTACCTGCGTCGCATGAATGATTCACGAGCAGGGTGATTGCTTATTTTATGTTGACCGCGTCGCATGGATAGTTCGCGAGCGGGGTAATAGATGCATCTATGGTTCAAGCCGTTCGACCCTCGACAGTGCACAGTTTACTTTTATGTTGGATCGGGCCGTACGTCCCACGGTGATTATTTGCGCATGCTAGTATTGCCTCCTTGAGCTTATTAAAGTTATTATTGCCTCTTCATGACTTGAGAAAATTTGGATAATAAACAAAAGAATTTTGGAAATTTCATATAAAAGAAATAATTGTTTACTTGTTTCCTTCTATTGGATAAAAATCACGTCTATAGAAATCCACGATTTAATGTATTATTGACATTATTATTGGACCACTAGTAAGTGTCGAAGTCAACCATCTCGTCTCTACTTCTTTGAGATTAGGCGGGATACTCATTGAGTACACGTTATTTTCGTACTCATACTACACTTCTGTGCATTTTTGTTGCACAGGTTTATGTGCCGTTAGTGGCCTATTGGGCATAGCAGCGCGGATGATTCTGGGACTAGGTGAGTTGCATTGTTCGAGGCGGCCCGCAGCTAGTATAGTCCCCTTTCCAGCATAATATATTTACTTCATGTCCATTGTGTTCCGGACGGGTGTTGTATTTTATTTCTGTCTTAGTAAATGCTCATGCACTTGTGACACCGGGTTCTGGGAGGATTTTGAAATACTTTGTATTAATTGCTCATTATTTAATTTGAATTGAAGCAGTTATCCTTTTATCTATAAAAATTGAAGGAAAAGCTTAATTTTCAAGATTTTTAAAATGAGAACTTCAACAAGTAATTTGGTTGGCTTGCCTGACAGCAGTGTCCGGCGCCATCACGACCCTTAGTGGATTTTGGGTCATGACAGTTACCTAACATTATAACTACAAAAAACTACAAAAATATCTAAAGTTATAAAGGCAGAACATCACAACTACAAATAATCTTCAAAGTTAAGACAATTAATCTACAATTGTCAAAAACACGTATAACACAGATTAAAACATCCTAAACCAAACAAAAAAATTAGAAAATAAACTAATAAATGTTTACCTTCGCCAATGATTGGTTCCGAACAATTTGAGGGTGTTTTTTTGAATGTTTCTTCATTTTTAGATTTTTCGAACCAGGAGACACCTTTGATTTCTTTCCTGTTCGAAGATTAGGGACCTCTTCTACAAAGACGTCATCTACAGCAATCTCTTTTCCTTTTCTTTTGACTTGTTTGACTGGTGTAGAACTTTCACCAACAGCTACATCAAGTTTTTTTTTTGGTTCTCATTTCGGCTCTGATTTGTCGGGGAGAGGAACTATGACTGATCTCTGTAATTGCATGTGTAGATTTACCTAGGTTTTGGGGTGATTTGGGGGATAAAACACCCAAATCAAAGGATGGTATATCAGCTACTGCTGGTTTTTTTGGACTCTTTTTCGAACCTTCCTTCTTCTTCATTGATGAACTTCAACTAAATAAAAATGTGGATAGGAATTTGTTTAAAGGGTTTCTTCAATTTTGTTTGAATTTAGAGGGAAATTGGGTGGTTTCAGAAGAAGGACAATGGTAGAAAGAACGTGGGGGTACGGGGATGAGGGGTTAAGAGAGAGAAAGTGAAGGATTAGTGGAATACTGAAATTAAACGGAAATGCTTTAATTAAGCAGTAGAAAATATCTCATTAATTATAACCTTAATTAGATATGGTATAGAAATGGTAATTTGGTATACTAAATGTAATTTAGTCAAACCTTAAACATGTAGGGTAAAAAGGTTTCCTAAGTGGGATAGGAATGTAAAATTCCCCTTTTAAATTGTCTTGATATTTATTTGGGCTCATGGCCTAATTGAACAAAATCACAAAGATTCTGTTTTTTTTTTCTTTCTAATTTCATATTTCGAGAATTAGACATAGAGACTTAAATTTTAGAATATAAGTTTAGTATTTATATTCTTTTATGAAAATTATAATTCTTTTTAACATTAACTTTGTTAATTAGATTAATATAAGATTTTTTTGTTTATTTATTTAACATGTTCAAAATGTTAATTTATTTAACATTAAATAATTTATTTAACATGCTTTAAATGTTAATTTGCTTATCATTATATTTACTTGTTAATTTGTTTAACATGTATAATATGTTACCTAGTTTAACATTATATTTTTTTTTATGTGAATTTGTATACCATGTAATAAATGTTAATTAATTTGACATTAATTTTATTTGCATGCTAATATAAGTTATTTGTTAACTTATGATCCATATGGTATCATAAAATAATGATAGATAATAATGTTATCTTAAAAATAATTAAAACGCTTAGCTAGATAATTGAATAGGTTAATTTTCATAATATTTTAATTTGTGGATGATGATTGGGAACATAGTAAACTTTCGACTCCATGATTATTATATATGTATATTAACTAAATTAATTATTGCTTAGTGTCATAATATGTATGTTTGTTCAACATAGTGCCTTGCATCATTTTTTATTTTATTTTATATGATCCTCATAATATTTTTTTATTTTGTTAAAGAATGATAACTGATTCGAAAAACATTGATGTTGAGCTCAATAAAGAGTTGAAACTCAATGGTGATAACTATGAAACTTGGAGCTTGAAAGTCCAGTATGTGCTAGAGGAGCAAGAGCCTCTAGAGGCCCTTAACAATATCATGACTGAGCCCGAGGATGGCAACACTGCTCAGCATAGGCTTGAGCGTGAAGCTTATGACAGTTGAAAGAAAATTAGCTCCATTGCTCGCATTACGTTGCTGAGCACCTTGGATGATGACATCCTAAGAGATTTTAAGGATCACCAAAGAGCTATGGATCTTTGGAATGTTTGAGGAATACATTTGGTCCCCATTCCACTACAAAGCCCTCAAACTCAAACAGCTCAGCCTGCTAAAAGTGCAAAGACTAAAAAGGCAAGAGCAGATGTCCCAAACATGTCAAAGTTGCTAAAATGAAATGCTATAATTGTGACAAAATGATTCATTATGCCAAGGATTGCTCTGATACCAATGAAGGAACGCGTTAAACTAAACACATTATATAGCGCGTGAATTGTAAAACGAGAACTTACTTGTTCGCATAGCGAAAATGGAAGAAACAGATGAACCGCGACTGAAATTAATAGTCGGCGACGATTGTCACAGTGTGTTGGATCAACCCCTAATTCAACAGTCTAAACTCTAGTCTGATTTTAGGAGGAGGGAGTGTAGAAAATACTACTGAGAGTTTGTTTTATTGTACACTGTAAGTGTACTTTTATAGAGAATATTAGAGTTAACTAACAACCTTATTGGACCTTAAATCATCCCTTATGGGCGGACCCAAAATTTCCTAAATACAATTCTGTGAGTACTATTCCAAAGCCAATGAAAATCTATTTCATGCAAGCAGAACCTTTTTAGCTTTGCAAATCTACTTATCTCACTCCAAATTTGATCGACTAGACGTGAGAAACTGATCGGGATTATTGTGATCTCCTGTGACAATTTTGCTGCCAAGCAATTCAAGATTGGAGCACTCTTTTAGTTTTTCTTTTCCTTTTCTGTTGTCCTTTTCTCCTTTCCTTTTCTTGGTGTATTAGTGGTTTACTGATGGATTGGAGTAAGTGTACGACTCAAAAATAGATCTTGGTTTTATACAATTAGATTTATTGAAAGACATGATTAATCGTAGCCAATATTAATATTCAATGATAGATCAAGCACTTTACGGCGGATATTTGATGTATAGCAATAAATAAGATAATGCCGGATAGTGATGGAGCTATAAAGATTCAAAAATGTGAAGGAGAGCAATAAATAACAATAAATTACTTTCAAATAGTAAATGAGATAAATACAACCCGACAAAGGTGAGATCCTCGGATGTCTTTCTTACAATAATGGATGATGATGAGCAACCTTACATTCCAATCCTTCTTGGATCGGGAGAGGGATAAAAAAGAAGTATAAAGTCAAGCTTTGTTTCTATTCAATAAAGTGAGAATCTTGTACAGAGAATGTTGATGAAATTCTACATCAAAGGTCTAATCTCTTTTCCTATCTACATCTCTTTCTCTTTATAAGGGCACATGGGCCACAAAATCCTAGATAGTACAACAGAAGAGAATATCCATAGAATAATATTCTCTAGGGAATCTAAATCTTAAGACTGGTTATCACTTCGTGTTGAGAATCAACGCTTGTCCTCGTCCTCGTCTTCTGTCGATCCGGTTTGACCTCGGCTTCGCTTTATCTTTCACCTTTGACTTCGACCTCTTGGAATTATATCGACACGTCACAACCTTCAAAGGCATTATTACTGTGGACCAGGTCGAATATATAAAATGAAGTTTTTGCCCCTACAGTAAGGACTCAAATTGTTGCCCTGGTAACAAGTAACTTGAAGAAAATTGCAGGACTTCTTTTTCAGTTTCTTGGGTGTATCAATTGTTAGTATTAAGGATTAGAGATATACACAACTCAAACTACCACCAATCTAATACGCAGGGATTGCAATTCACAAATAAAAAAGAGTTTAACGTTTATACATCAACAGTGCAAAAGAATGTTTACACCATATGATTACAAAAAAAGATAATAACATGTAAACGTTCATAATAACTGGAATTAGTAATCTGAAGATTCCGGCAATCATATTTGATTCTACTACTTTCTTTGCTTTTGTGCTTCAACCTAGTAAAATGCACCTGTTTTCTTTTAAGAGATTTTGCTTTATCCAAGATATTACACGAGACATGATACAGCCAATAAGGTTTTATCCAAATGCATATACACAAGTAACTGCTGTTGAAAAAATATATACAGGGACAACCCAATTATTTGAGACAAACTCAGAGCCAAACAAGAAAACAATCATAAATAAAAATGCTGCATCTTTTAACTGGACGCGAATATACAGAAAATTCTCTCAAAAAGAGGTTAAGATTCTGAATATATTCATTGCGAAACTAAAACAAGTATATGGACACAAGTGAAAACTATAAACTAGTCAGCTAACATATGTAAGCTGCATACATCATTTAAAACTTCAATCTCCTTGAGTTGGAGGTTGGATGCATGCACAAAATGGAGCTCTCTTTTTCCTGTTGCTTTTTCTAACTCCGCCATAAAGATAATCTCGTAATAGAACCCTTCTTTTTGTCTCAGAGGCCTTACTATTTCCTTTGCTTTCGTCGTTGAGTTTCAGTAAAACAAATTGCAACTTCTGAACCTCCAATTGCAACCGCCCAATTTTCTCAGATATTCTTCGTGCCTGTTCTGATATTCTCCTCCTACTAACATTTCCAATCTCTTCCGACTCCAATGCAGATTTCATATCAGAAGACCCGAAGCTATCTTCCATGTTTTTCATCAACTTACCAGTAAGATCGAATAACTTGTGAATAGCAGCCTCAGCTTCATTGAGCTGTCCTTTGAGAGTTTCCGATTCAGCTACAGCTTTACCCCTTTTCCCCTTCTCAGTAATCTCGAGTTCCCTCTTCAAGTCTTCTACTGTGATCTGAAGATTCGTCAATTTCTGCACATCTGAATCAAGCGTCTCTAAGACCTTCCTCTTGTTTCCCTCTTGAGTGGATTCTGTTGATCTTTTTGAGATGTTCAATTTGCCCTCACTCGAATCCTTCTCACCTAACTCATCTGAAGCAGGATTTTGACACTTTCTCTTCACTGATATAACACGCTTATGGAAATCAATATCATTTTCAGCATTTGGAGTATCATCCAACTTTGCTTTACCAATAACAGTAGGATTGGCAGGATCCCATAGGTCAAAAACTAGATTATTAGTCTCAACCTGTTCCTCTCTCCTGCCAATTCTGTTGGATGAACACTCGGATACATGGTCAAGCATGATATCCTTGGTCAAAATTCCGCTTTCTGCCTCAAATATTTCAGATTTAGGTGCTGAGTTTCTTTTACGGAAGCTGCTCGTTGACTTTAACTCCTCAATCTGTTGCATTTCGACCAATGCCTTCTCAACAGCTCGAACTCTTATTTCCAATCCGTGCAGGTCCAAAAATGCATCGGTTGTCACAGCATTTTCATTGTCTTCCAAATGAGTGCTGTCAACTGGATATGCTACTACAATGTCCTGAAAATAAGCGAAGATAATCTTTAGCTCACCTATACAAGGAAAACAGAAACCTCCAATTTTTAGTTTTTTTTTTTAAGGTCAGAAAACCTCAATTTGTACATATCTCTAAGGTTTTAATTCTTCAGAATAAACCTTTAGAATACAGTTCTAAGGCTGCATTATTCTAATTTCCCCTAGATTTCAAGTTGCAGGAGCATCACCGCCATCACGCACGGGTCTACTTTTGTACACAAATTTTTCTGGTATTTTTACCCTACACCAGAAGATTTATCATCACTAGGAGTAATGAAGTTTCTAGTCACTAAATCCAAGGAAATAAATACCTAAGCTTGATCATGATATTGTCTATGCCAAATATCGAGCTCCATCACATATTAGTTAACATATTGCAACTTACCACACGAGATGGAGAGGATAGAAGATGATACAACTGTTGATATAAATTACACAAAATACAATTGAGAATGTGTTTTTCTTCGATTGAGAAGCATCTTGTGACATATGATACTAACATATATACACACACGCATACATACATATAATATATCAGCAACCAATTAGCATATTAATGGACAAGATTATTCCAGGAGCTTTCTAATAGTATGCTATTACTTACCCTAGTGTCCAGCTAAAAGAAGCCAAGCAGAGGACATTTGTGTAGGAGCAGTTAGTTACCTTTGTGTCGTCAGTATCAGGCTTTTTGGGCTTCCCGTGCAAATAGGAGTGCTTCTCTAGGGATGATATGCATTGGCTCAAAGACAAGATTGCAGGTCCATATGCAGCAAGTTGACTGTTAAGGTCTTCATTTTCAGTACCGAAAGTTTTCACTTTTTCTTTCAGAAGTTTAATATCCTCATCCTTTGAAGTGATCTGAACATCGAAGCTTTGACATGCTTGTGCAAGCTCATGAATCTTCTGCTCGTAAAGGATTTGGTAGAACATCGAGACCTGCAACTCACCTAAAAGCACATCCATCTCTAACTTCTGTGCGTCAATATCATTCAATTGCTTATGGAGCTCAGTATGCAAGGCTTCCTCTTGCATTTTCAGTTTTTCAAGCTCTCCACAAGATCGCTGAAGTCCTTCCCGCAATAATTGACTGGCCTGGAAAAGGTTTGCTTTTTCTGTGGTCAATTGGTTATTGTCACCACACAACTTTAGGATCTTTATTTCTTGATCCTTCACAACTTTTTTGCTCCCAATTAGTTCTCTGCTCAAGTTCTTCAAAATTTGATGCAACACCGATTTCTCAGTTTCAGTAAGATAAAGCTTCTGTTCCATTCCCTGAAGCTCAATGTTCTTCTCAAACAACAGATTTTTCAGTTTTTCAAGCTCTCCACGAGATTGCTGAAGTCCTTCCCGCAATAATTGACTGGCCTCGGAAAGTTGTGCTTTTTCTGTGATCAATTGGTTACTGTCAGCACACAACTTTAGGATCTTTATTTCTTGGTCCTCCGCAATTCTTTTACTCCCAATTAGTTCTCTGCTCAAGTTCTCCAAAATTTGATGCAACACAGATTTCTCAGTTTCAGTAAGATAAAGCTTCTCTTCCATTACCTGAAGCACAATATCCTTCTCAAACAAAAGATTTTTGCCATCGTTTACTTGAAGATTGAGCTGATCCCTCATACTTCTAACATTCTTCAACTCATCTTCTGCCAACTGCAATGCTTTTGCCAGGTTACAGTTCTCAATTTCTAGCAGTTCCCCTCTGTGATCCTTCTCCCTGATTTTTAATTTCAGTTCTTCACTACCCTCTTTGAGTTTAATGGCTTCACTCTGCAACGCCAATAATTGCTCCGATTTGATATTTGACTCCTGCCCAATAATTGTCTTTTCAGCAACAAGATGCTCCACCTCTAGTTTTAATTGCTCCAGCAATGTGACAAGAACATTCATCTGAATAGCCCTTTGGTGATTTTCTTCCTCAGTTTTGTAGAATGATTCTTTAGCAACTTCAACTCTATGAAAAATATGGTCAAGATGTACTTGGTCTTTCTTGTCTTGACATGCATGGTTTGGAACAATATCAAGAGCCTTCAGCAACTTAAATATCCCATTTCTCAGAGTACTAACTTGATCAAACAAGGATGTCATTTCCATTTTTTGTTCAACATTCTGTTGCTTTAAATCAGAAATCAAAGTTTTAGATAATGCAGATGCTTCATAAAGCTTCTGATACTCACACAGCAAAGAAGAACCTTTTCCTTCAAGATCTAGGTTGGATGTCTGTAAGGTGAAGTTGAGAATGTCAGACTCCGTAGCTTTTTCGACCAGCTTATCAAACTCTTGCTTAGTTAATTGACATTCTTCCTGCAAAAGATGCATCTCTGATTCCATACCAGCCAACCGTGCATCACTCATGTGGACAAATCTGTCATGTTCACAAATTTTTGCATCTAAAGAAATCCTCAGCTCCTCCATTGCATGAAACGTCAATTCCTTCTCTTTCTCCAAAGCTGAATGCCTTTGTTCCAGTCCTGAATACCTTCCCTCCAGATCATCCAGTGCAACTTGTGCAGCCTGCAACTGAGAAAATAGACTTTCCTTTTCACAGGCAAGATCTGCTTTCTCTTTGACTAGTATTTCACATGAATCCTCTAAGCTCTTTGATTTTACCTTTAATCTCTGAAGTTCAACATGAGCATCAGAAAGGGAATTCTCAAGAACGGTATTCTTAGCTGAGACTTTTTCCAGATTCTCAATGGTTACTTGCAACTCACTCGTTAAAGTGGCTTTGTCATTGAGAAGTGCAGATTTCTCCTCTAGAAGAGATTGACAGGAGTCTTCTAATGCCTGTAAACTTCCTCTCACAGCTTCCAGTTCAGCACTCAGATCCGACAGAGAATTTTCCAGAATGGAGTTTTTCTCAAGAAGCTCCTCGAACACTTTTAGCTTCTCCAGAAGAGCTACTTTTTCACTTCTTTCCCTCTCACATGCTTCGTTCAGATTTGACTTTTCATCTTGCAGCTCCTTGACAGATGATTCAAAGCATTCTGGGTCAAGGCCTACTGCCTGCACCTGTGTCACAATAGACAATAATTTCTTGTTGTGATCGTTAAGTTCTTCCTTAAGGCAGTACATTTCTTGCTGAAGAGCATTTCTTTGGTCCACTCGAAGCTCAACCTCTACCTCGAGTTTTCCGTTCACTTCCCTTAAGCTAGATATCTCATTTTGCATATCCCTCATAGATATAGCTGATGATACATTTATCTCACTGAGGTACTTGTTCTCCTCTTTAACCTTCTGGACTTCATCCTGCAATGTTTGATTACGAGTTTCCAAATCCTTTAACGCCTGTAACCGGTTCTGAAGCTCTGAAGCCAGCGCCCTCATTTCTTCCTGAGCTTTGGCATGCAGATGCTGCAGAGTTTGGAAAGCAGTTTCAGCCTCTACAAAACGCAAACGTTCTTCTTGTACACAAGTCCACAATGTTCCCAGTTCCTTCTGCTTTTCTGTAAGTTCTTGACTTTGGGTACCCATCTTCACTGTCAGAGATTCCAGCTCAGACTGAAGAGATTTATTGGATCTTTCTAATAAAAGGCAGCGCTCTTCTGCACCTTCTAACTTGGCAACTCCGTCGTTGATCTCTGCATTCAACCTTTGGGCCTCCTCTTTGGCACAAGAAAGCTTCTCCTCTAAAATGGAGATGGTTTCCAAGCATTGCTGAAGCTGCAGAGCCGCAGCTTCTTTTTCCCCAGTCAATTTTAGTATGTCTCGTTTGAGAGATTCAACCTCATTTTCTGCTTTCTCAGCCCTCTCAGTTAACTTTTTTGCATCTTCTTCAGCGCACTGTAATTTGTTCTCGAGCTTTGCTATCATCTCAAGAGATTGCATATACTGCTTGAGAGCTTCATCTTTTGCAGCTGCTACCTTAGCGAGATCCTCTCTTAAAGATTGGGCTTCAAGTTCAGCCTCGCCAGCTCTTTCACCAAGTGCAGCAGCATTCTCTTGGGAATGGGCAATGGTATTCTCCAACTCAGAGATCCTGTCTAAGGACTTCTGATACTGCTGAAGACTAGCCTCCTTTTCAGCTCCCAATGCAGAGAGTGCCTCCTTTAAGGTTTGGGCTTCAGCTTCAGCTTTGCTTGCTCGTTCACCAAATCCTCGGGAATCTTCTTTGGCTCGAGATATTTCTGACTCCAGATGAGATAACTTTTCCAATGTCTGTTGGTACTGAATAAGGCCTGCTTCTTTCTCAGCTTCCACTTGGGCAAGAGCTTTCTTCAATGTCAGAATCTCCTCAGATTCAACTTTGCCCTCTGAACCTGGAAGTGCTCGCGATTCGAAACTGTTTCTCTCATTGGTCTGCAATCCTGCTGCTTTCTCCTCTGTCTCACTAAAATCCAGACCCTTCCTAACCCTTCCATCAGCAAACACATCATTGCGCTGCTTCAATACTTTTCTTTTCATTGCTGAGTGTGACTCATCTGTGAATGCTCCATTGCTCTTGAGATCATGAGAAGAAATTCCAAGAGCATCTTTCTGCATCTCTTCAGGTTCAAAAAGACCGCGCATTGGGGTTAGCTCCGGTGTTTGAGGATCAGAACCCGCCGGTGAATCGTCTCCAAGTCCTAGATCCGTCATGGTCTGGTGGGCATGCCGGATCACCCCGGTTGCATGATCATATCTTTCAGCCAATGCACGGTATGCTCTATAGAATTCTTCTACAAATTTCATTAATTCTGGCCGTTTCTTATAGTACATCTCCGCTCTCCTTGCAAAAGAATCAGCATCTTCATTTATGAGTTTGATCATTCCTTTGACTTTGACATCCATATCTAGCAAAGCGAACAGTGAATTGTATTAGAAGCTGTTCAGGAAACACCATATGAGAGAGAAATACTTAGAGAAAAAAAGAGAAGCCACATTTTAAGATGATATCTGCAAAATTTATAAACTGAAATGCACATAAGTCATTGAGGTTTAAAGCCATCAAGAGCATGTTAGGAATAGAACAATTACTCCACCTCGTCAACAACATCGATGTTACCATCCCTGTATGTCTTTTTGATCGATAACACAACGTTACCATTTCTGAAACTGATGGACATTTCCATAAATAAAAAAAGAGCACTTCATCCTATCTTAATCACCACGAGATCTCCTTAATCATTACCACAATGAACGATACGTGGGCAGGAAATCAATGCTTCATGCAAAGTACTCTCACTAAAAGGAAATAAATGCCGAGCTAGAACAATATATTCTTCCATTAAAGACCACCTCAAAGAACGGGGAATTTCTTCTTAGATAACTCTAGCATAAGCAAAATTCTATTCCCGCAACAAAGAAAGAAAACAGCAGTACCTGTGAGATTCTCCTGTAGCCATCTTGAGTTTTTGGGACTAATGTGACTATTCCACCACCACGAGTACATGCGCCGAGAATCTTGATGCGACAAAGTTGCCATCTTTGCAAGTTTATATCACAGATTATGCAGATTGCTCCTCAAATGTAGTCCACACTCAGCAAATGTGAACCAGGAAAAAAAATATACAACTGAAATCGAATATACTAGAACTTCAAGACAACCAATTCAATGCTCAATGGTAGATTTTACAAGTCTTGTTCTATCAGTCCCTGTAGATAACAGCAAGAAAATGAAGGTTAAGGAATGAAACCATACAGTTACAAACTAAAACTTGGCGTTTTAGAGGCGAATTATAGACTGTAAAATCTGTGATTAGGAGGAAACTTACAGATTACTGAAATCCAAGTCCATTTTCATATAACAAATTATGCATATTGCTCCTCAAATATAAGCCAGGAAAAAATATGGCCTCTGAAAGGAATATATTAGAACTTTGAGACACCCAATTCAAAGCTCAGTGATGGGTTTTACATATCTTGATTTATTACTCCCTGTAAGTATAAGCAAGGACATAAATATTAAGGAATAAAACAACAAGTTTTAAATAAAAAAAATAGTGTAGTCAAGGCTAAATAAAGACTGTAAAAAAAAACTATGATTACGAATAAATTTACCTGATCAACGAGCTGTAATCTAAACAGAAGGATGGGTCTTTTTAACATAAAATTGAACAAACTCTGCAGATCACTGAATCAGAAAAAGGAAAAAAACTGGGTTAGATTATTCACAATACTAGACCAAAAAGTAGTTGCTTAATCCAGAAGCAACAAGTCAAATTTAAGGATACATTAAAAATCATAGCTTGATCAATAAAACATTAGAAAGCCATAAAGGGGTTGACTGAAAGTCAACAAAAACTCGAACTGAATAGAAAAACTAACATGATCATGGAATAAATTCATGTTTTTGGAGAGTAAGAAATTACCAAGAAAAGGAGAACAAAAATGGGATTACCAACCGCAAAATAGAACAATTCCTCTGTTTTTTCTATTAGTTTAGGTTTTTTCTGTCAACCCATTATGCAGTTAGATCTCTCTCAAATCTCTCTGGAATTTCTTTGGCTTTTTGATACGCTTCGCTGGGATACCTACTGTATGAGCTAAAGTGTCCAATAGTAGTAGGGAAGAAGAGAAAAGCAGGGGCAAAAAAGACAAGAAAGAGACAAAAGTAGGCACTGTTGGGAGTAACGCCTGTCCTATTTTATGTTTGAGATTTCGTAATTTTTTATATATTTATTTATTGCCTGCGGACACATGGTAAATGACATAATTACACCATGCAAAATGACAAGATTGTCCTCGGAAGATGCTGTGTCTCTACTCTACAGTGATTCCAACGTTGACTCTAATGACTGCGCACCAGTTCGGATTTACCAATTTGCCCCCTTTACCTTTCCAGTTTTCTTTTAACAGGAAGTAAGAGAAATCCCCCCAAAAAAAAAAAGAAAATTCAAAACTCTTTGTCACATGATTGTTAATGGGAAAGAAAGAATGAGAAGTTGGATTAATAAAATGTTATTCTCTCCGTTTCAATTTAGATGAGATAATTTGACTTGACTCGGAGTTTAAAGAAAAAAAAGAAGATTTTTGAAACTTATCTTCAAGCTTAAGAGGTAAAAACTTTGTGGGTCATGACATTTGCGTGGTTATAAAAGCTTCTTATTAAGAGTAAAATGGTAAAATAAAGAGTTTAAAGTTAAATTATTTCTAATTATAGAAATGTGTCGTTCTTTTTCGAACGGACTATTAAGGAAAATATGTCATCTACTTATTCTGGTGAATGACTTATTTGTACGTGTACTGGTGGGAGATAATAAATATTCGTGGAATAGTCGAAATGTATGTAAATTAATGTGAACATTATTTTATAAAACTAATAAAATAATCTATTTTTACACGATGAAATAAAAGTCTTATGATAGATCAGACAGAGAGCACGCACATCTGGAAAATGGTCAGCATCGACGCACAATGCGTGGTGCCAAAATCTGAATAATGTGGGAAACATATAAAGTAATGAAAGTAGTACTAGTACTGGTTAGAAAACAGGTTGGTGAGCTCTTTTAAAAAGGTGGGGGCGGCTTGGCCGGTGGCAACGCCCACGGCTCTTCAATCCTCACAAGACACTCAATATTCTTCTTCATTTCTATATGGCCCACGTTTATCATGCCCTCTTCAATCACCCCTTTTATTCTCTTTCTTTTTCTCTTCCTATTTCTGATTCATTTTTCATGTGTTTTTTGGTTTTGATATTCAGTGGCACTGAGGTTCGACTAATCCAAATTCGTATCACGTAAGATTCATTTAAAAGGAAGTGTTCCTTATCAAGATTTTTATTGTTATAATTTCATGACTCAAAGTCGAGAACTTTGATTAAGAATGGAGGATTTTATCCACTCCCACTATAACTATAGGCGAGCCAGGATTTGAATCCCATGGATTCAGAATTTTAGTCCTTTTATATTATTGATTATTAACATTAATAATTTTATATGTTTAATAGATTTCTTAAGATAAATACAAAATTTAAGTCAAAGTTGTTATGTTCAACCAAACCCGTAAATTACAATCTAGCTCCGCCCCGACCATAACCCTTGTGTGGTTTCGTTTTGTTAAAATAGCACGGTCTAGCCAGTTTTCGGACAGGTCATTCAAAAAAAGCCAGTGTTTACCAAGTCAAAGAAAAATAACATAATATACTGGAGTTCGGTGCACCTGTGTATGAACTTTCAGCATATTATGCTGGAACTTCAACACACGGAAAGTTCCAGCATAATATACTGGAGATTCGAGCACTTGTATATGAATTTCCAACATATTATATTGGACCGGTATACTTTGCTGGAACTCCATCATATTATGCTGGAGTTCCAGCATACTTATCCTGGAACTCCACTATAATATGCTGGAGTTCAAGTATACTTATGCTGGAACTCCAGCATAATATACTGGCGTATTTTTCGGGTTTTGAACAGTATTTTCGCTCAGATTTATCTTTACATAAAAAGTGGCTAAATTTCAATTACTTTTGAAACTGGGCTATTTTTAAACGACCACTTGTAAATCTGGCTATTTTTGAATTTCTCCCATTCGTTTTCCAAGTTGCCTCTTGCGCAATGTCAAGTGAATGATGGATGATACGACACAAGAATTAGAAAACCCAAAATCTTGAGTTGTCCATTCCAACAATAATCAAATAATTCACGATGGAATAAAAGATAAGCACACAATTGTATTGTGCCTTTAAAACAAATTTAAGGATAAAGACTGTCACAATGTTTTAAAAGGCGGGGCATGAGGCAAGGCGTTTTATCTTTGATGAGACGAGGCGTAAGCCCTGAGATATGGGGCGTAAGTCCCACATATCTTTAAATTTTACTAATTTCAAGAATTTTAAAATAGTATAAAATAAAAAATAACTATAAAAATTATATTAAAAGCACAAAATTATAACAAATAATCTATTTAAAATATTTATAAATTATAATTCAACTATGAATAATACAAAAGGTATGACATATATCATAATATGCAAATTAGCTGTAACGTCGTTACAACTCAAACATCAAAAGTAATATATTCGATGCGAAATCTTATATGTATCTCTTGTAAGGAGTAAAGAATCTTGAAAGAATTTTGATATTATAATTTGATTTTTTTAAATACTCCTTTTATTTAATATGCTTTCTATTTGAAAGAGAATTTATAAAAAAAATATAATTCACAGTTTAAATATGATTCTCTAGCATTATTTATTTTTAAGTTTCAACAAGTTAATAAAGTGACACATAATTCACTATACGATATCTTGATAACTAATTATTTGTGAATGGTTACTAGCTAATACTGAGCTATTAAATTAATAAGTATTGTATCTCGTAAACGTGGAAAAAAAAATATTTAGGAAAATAATTTTAAAAAAATAATGGACTAATATAATAAAGACATAACAAAAGTTAATAAATAAATACTTTTAAATGAAAGATTTACTTAAAATCTACTATCATAGCAGTTTTAGTGCATAACATGTAATAATTTTTATTTTAATTATGACATAAAATACTCTCAGCTTAATGATTTATGATTAAGAAAAAAGTAATTTTGAATAGTCGACGATTTATTAAGAAAATTTGAGGATTTACAAGGTTAGTTACACACAATTGCATAAAGTTATGTTAGGCGAGCCCAGTACGCTGGGCGTTGGGCGTGTCCGGACATAACCCTCGACAGCCGAAGCGTAAGTCTCGCGGAACTAAACCCCACACATAAGCCCCGAGGCGTTTTATGAGTGCTGCGCCTCAGAGCGAGCCCCGGACAAGTCTCAATTCTGCCTTTTAAAACAGAGGTCTGTCATTCAAACAAATTCAAGCTTAACTGTCAACTTATTGGTAGAATTGTTAATTCTTTTATCATTCTAATTTTGTAAGATGTCCGCGAAATAGTAATATTATTACCGGCACCGTTTCCTTCTTTTTCTAAGACTTCAAACCCAAAATATTTTTTTTTTCGAGAAAATGATTCTAACTGAGAAATCTAGTCTTCCTCTATCAAAAAAGTATTTAGCACTTTTCATTCTTCAAAAGTGAAAAATCAAAATTAAAAGAATTCGACCGTTGAAAATTTATTATTCAACATATTGATACGAAAAAGTAACAGCACTGAATGGCCTATTTAAAAATCGATATTTCATGATGATTTCTAACAGTAAGGTAGGTATATTTGGTGATTGCCTAGATTAGATGGGTCAATCATATCACCTGCTTTCCTCCCGTAAGGAAATTCTCCTACCTATATATCTAATAATTCATTCACGCACATGCCTACATCATTGCTTTCTTTGCCTCAGGATTTGTCTTTTTCCAGAAGAATCTATTCTGATCCTCAACTAAATCATCCTCCATAATAATTTGAATTAAGAACATATCAAAACGCCTAAACTGGCTATAGTTACAGTATTTATTTCTGTGCGTTAATAATTCTCCATTGTGCATTTTCCTATCAGGATAATTAAGTGTGTCAATTCCATTAGCTAACTAGGGCCGCTTATCGAGCGGATTGAGCGGTTTTTTACTCTTAACGGTTTGGCTTATCAGTTATCGGTTTTTAAATGTATTAATCCGCTAGCCACCCAATAAGATATCGCGCGGATTGGTATCGGTTTAGCTCTTATTGGATGGTTATCTTGCGGTTTATCGGCCTAATTCAATCAAAATAAAATAAAATTTAGTCTATGTATGTTTAAATAGGTGGTCGACGTACTAAGAGGGACGAACCAGAAGAGACACCGTGATGAGTAAATTATCTGTCTAGAATCTTATTTATGTTTATGCACATTGGCCTTAGTCCATGTGAAAGATTTCCAATTGGCCATTGTTAAAACAAATGTTCGTCATGCTTTGAATTCTAGGATGCCTTAAGACCCAGGCAAAGTTGATGAAGCAGTGGTGTAACTGGTGTTGTTATCTTGTTTCAGACAGCAAATTCTGTCTTTTGTCACAGTTAGATGACTCCTTTTATTTGGCTTTCTTTTATTCTAATTTTCCGTTAGTAAAAAAATTTCAATCCGTTCCCCGTCCGTTAAACCGTTAACCCGATACTAATAAGTCCTTAAGCTTCGATTTTGGTTCGGTTTTTAACATCCCAATAGCTAACAATTAACAAACATTCAAGGAAAGTGGATGGTAGGATATTAGGTAAGATGGAATCTATCTCAATCCTTATTACGGAATTATGGGCATTAAATATGGGTTAAAATTAGTAAAAGAAAGCCAGAGGCAGACCTACGTGGCGAGTTGAGTGGTCACGGGACCCCGTTAGCCTCGGCAAATACTTTTTATATATATATATATATATATATATATATGGTTCCTTAAATACTTTGCTTGTGCTCCACAAGCACAAAAAGGGCTAGCGGATGAAGTTATCGGCTTTGGCGCTCAAGTTCCGTTTTTTGCTGATTGTCGCTGGTTCGAAACCGATTTTCAGCCTTTCCTCATCCTTTGTTTCTTGGTATTTCTTCTCCTTTCTATTTTAGTTCTAATCTACTCCTTTCTAATTTATACTAAATAGCAAATTGCTTTAATTTTTTATATTTATCTTTTTTTAGTTCAATTATAGTTTAATGCTAACACATAACAGTCAACTTCATTAATTTTTCTTTTTCAAATCCCTCTCTTAAAATTAAAAGCCTCAAATTGCAACTTATCTCTCCACAAATAGAAAAATATAAATTCTTCAGCCACAACCTTTTTCAACAATCACTTTGTCTCCGACTCGACAAGGCAACTAAGAGTTGAAACTCTTCTTCAGTTCTTTGACTATTAACATACTATTAATCTTGATTTCTTGAGTAAATTTTGAATAATTTAAAGTCTGAACGCCCTTTT
>NC_031989.1:57347183-57365502 GCF_001879085.1 Nicotiana attenuata
CCCCCCCCCGTTCTTTTTTTTAATATTAATAGACTAGAAAACTTAAAGTATGAAACTTGCTTAATCAAATACCTCCTCTTCCCATAACACCCATTTTGCGAAATGCTTTCTTTTTCTTTAGAACTTCCTTTTGTTTATACTTGGAGGATAAGTCATCATAATTATTAAGTTTTCAGAGTTGAAAGCTGAATTTTATCGCTAGTGACTGTTTAAAAAATATTAAGCTCTTTGATTAAACTAATTGATATTGATGAGAGGGGTGAATCTTAGTTAAGGATAATAAATTCTAGACCAAAAACTAAACGAAGTATGCAAGATGGAAGATGTTAATAAATATGTTTGAGTTGATTAAATGCTCATAAATGCAACAACATAAAGGTGCAATGAATATAGATTAATGCTACTAACATAACAAAAAAGATTTACTTCCCCAAGTATTGTGGGACTCAAACGATTCCTTCTTCTGACAACAACGTGGAATGAATGGAATAATATAGAGTTCTAGGATCTTTGGATCTCGTGAATATAGAACCAAAAATGTAGGTTAGAATAAGATAATCAATGAATGAGACAATTTCAGTATATTTCCAGGTCAACCCTTTACATAAAGTGTTTTTTTCAAGAAGTGAATATCCTTTTTGTTCTCTTCCTATTTATAAGGGACATTTCCCAAAAATCCTAAAAAGTACAAAACAAGGAATATCCTAAAGAATACCCCTTGTGTCTATATTTGAACTTAGGCTACCGTTGTCTCCTTATCACAACTGCCCGTCTTTGGCATCAAACGTCTTGAAAGCAAACCTCGGTCGTTATACCATGGTCGACCCCGTCCTTTATCTTAATTATGCTTTACCATAGATATGCCAAATTACCTATACAGTTAGTCCCTCCGCTTGTTGAGGTCGTGGTCCTGCATGCCCTCGACAAGCGAACCTGATTTGCCTTCGTTTCAGAAGAACTTGGTCGTTGAATAAATCAGGTCGACCCAGATGGAGAGAACGACGCAACTGGTGGAGTCGTGATTGGTGTGGCTACCATGGGGTGACGTCATAGCCACGCACGTCATCATTATGCATCTTCCCGAGACAGCGTCTGCGTGCCTGTCGCTTCGGTTCTGGTGTCATTGACAATCCTTTGCTTTGATTCTCGCGCCACACAGCCCTATAAATAGACGGGGATTTCGTTTTTCAGAAGTTTTCACCCTCCCTTCTCTTGCATGAACATTATTCTCCTTTGATCTTCTTTGCCGATGTCTGCTTTTGACTTTGCTTTCACGATTCCATATCTCCCATTCTTACCCAATTGTTACCTTCTTTTCCAGGTTTAGTAGTATACCTTTTATTGTCGAAATGTCGCAAACCTTTCGTATTCACGATGAAATTTCTGATGCCACTCCGTTATCGGTGGCCCCTCCATCCGATGTTGAGGATCTCATGGCTGAAGAGGATGAGAGTTTTGCTACTGTGGAGGAGATAGTTCCCAGAAACCCCTTATCTAGAAACGATTTTCCCAAGGAACCTGCTCTTGCTCCTGCTCTGGTGATTTCCGAGACCGGACCGTCTCATATAGCTGAGCTTCGATCTACATATCGCATCCCTTCCCACGTCGAGATAGTGCCGATTGGTGGCGATATCGTGGAGGTCCATCGACCTTGATATTGTGCCTTCTATGTCTACCCTTTCTTAATTGGCTATACTATCCCACTCCTTCCACTGGCGGAAGAATTTTGTCAGTTTTATAACGTCTGCCCGGCACAACTATCTCCGTATTTGTATAAAGCTTTTCTGATGCTGACGAAGTATGCAGAATTGGCTGGTTGTGAGGTCGACGTCCACCACTTATTGGACTTATTCTCACCAAGTTTTTACAGAGGTACTATGATACATCTGCGGCATCGTGAGACCAGAGGGCTGATAGTCAGAATAGATGACAGGACAAATCGAAAGTTTTGACACAAGTACTTTTTTATCAAAACCGAGCATTTGGTGGCGAACGCGACTGGGTTTTCCAAGCAGTGGAACCATAATCGTAAGTGTTTTTGGCATACGCTTGGTCTTCTTTTTGTTCTTTCGCTTTCCGCTCATTTGTGGCTTATTTGTTTTGTTTTTTCAACGGAGAGGCGTGCACCTTTCCCTATCTTTGGTATTGAAGACAGGGTGGCCCGTATGTTGCCCCACATGGTAGGTATTCGTGATTGGGTGGTTTTTTACAAATGCTTTGGACCAAAGGTCCCGTCTAGTAAGTGTTACTTCTGCCTTGGCCTTCTGTTGTTTGCCATTTTTTGTTGATACGACTTCCTTATGATGCCAGGTCGACGGGCTTCAAAAATGAAAGCTCTAGTGCCGGCGTTTTGCCAGGCTATTGCATCGGCAGAGATGCAATTTGCTTTGGCTGAGTCCGTCCGTAGAGGTCATACTCAAGCTCTGTCAACGAGGGACCCCCCCCTCAGAGTATTGCTGCACAGGATGAGATCTCTTCCCGGCCTGTCTACCATCTCGTAGACGAATCATCTAATGGAGAGGAGTCGCCGTCGAGAAAGAGGCAAAGAGTGGAACTTGTGAAGGCCGCCCTCACCGATACTGAGCCAAAGAGAATCACTGCTCAAGAAGCGGCGTCTGCACGTGTGACGGGCGCATGGGCCATTTTTATGGCAGATGTTATTAAGGAGGGGAGGTATTCTAGGGCCGAGGGAGTGCATGGAGGCGAAGAGCCTGTACGGACCACAGAAGGTGGTGTATCGTCAGCGGCCGGAGGAGAAGGAGTACCTGCGGGAGATGATGGCTCTGGTTAAGACATCGACCTCGATGAGATACGGGCCTTCTTGGACAGGTACACTCGCGTAAAGGTGAGGACGGAGGGTCCTAATAGGCACGTAATCATTCCCGTGGGTTATGACCTTTTGGCTAACTCTGAGCGGGCGGTATCGTCCTTTGCCCCCTTGTGCGCGGCTTCTGAGAATACGGCGCTGCAGAGGATGAGCGATGCAGAGCTATCTCTGAGTATCTCCGGCATGGCTTTGCGAGTAAGTGCCTCCCCTTTCTTCTCTGTGTTTTTATGTTTGGGATTTTCCTCGCTTGCGTAATCTGCTTGTGCTGACTTCTTTCTTTCGCATGCCAGACTCTAATCATGGGAATTAAGCGTGACCGGCATGAGGAGCGGAGGTCGGCCCTTTTTAAGAGGATGACTTCCAAGTACAAAGAGTACCGTACTAAGCACCAAATGCTGGCCGACGTCTTTAACCAAGATAGCGAGTTTCAACTGTTTCGTTACGGGCTCAAACAGAAAGAGGAGGAGTTGGTGAGGAAAGTTGAGGGGTTGAAGGAGCGGGATGATGAGCTGATGAAAGCCATAGGTCACTGCAGCGAGCTCGAGGCGGCTCTTAAGGCCAAAGACGATGAGCTCGAGGTAAGCAAGGGGGTGATGGCCGAGAATGCCGACCTTCAAGCGCGCGTGGCTTCCTTAACTGCTGAGCTTGAGCGGGGGGACACGGAGGCTGTCGCTCTGAGGGGAGAGTTGAGCATCAAGGTCGAGGAATTGACCCGTGCCGAAAAAGATAGAATGGTTGCCCTACTTGAAGCAGCGGCCTTAGATGACGCCCTCCGTATTTGTAGGTCTGAGCGGGATAATGAGCTGGAGACGTCGGCGCTCAAGGTGGCGAGGTTGGAAAAGCGGATTCAGGACTTGGAGGTGGAGTTGTCCGGATTGAATGAGCAGGTTATTGCTTTGAAGGCTGAGGAAGTGCGCCGGCAGTCGTAGCCATCTACGTCTCATACCTCTGTCGACCCCATCGTGTCACGAGATCTATACGAGATGTGGGTTCACGCCGAGGATCAACTTGATGTGTATAAGTCTCTAATGGCTGACGGGAGAGTTTCCGAGGCAGAACTCGAGGGTGTCCACGTTAAAGCACGCGTGGCCCGCGAAGCTTATGGTTATGCCCCCGGTACGCCTGGCGGGGATGATATTGATGATGATACGGACAGGCTCACCTCCGATTCTTAGTATAATGATGAGTACGCCGATGGAGATGACGCGGTGTAAAGCCGTTGTATTTATTTTGTTTTGTCGCTTTATTTTTGAGAGGGCACCTCCGGGCCCTTTGTAAAAAGTATTGTAATATGACAGTTCTAATGGAATGATTGCCTTTTAGCTACGTGTTTCTAGATTGTCGTTATATTTTTTGTGTTTGCTATGTGGTGAAGTCCCTGACTTTTCGGTCGCTTATGATAGTGTTTTGGTATAGTTGATCGTAGATCTTGAGGTAATTCGAGCGAGGTCGAATGTAAAGTAATTCTAACGAGGCCGAATGTAAAACGATTCAAACGAGGTCGAATGTGGAGTGATTCGAGTGAGGTCGAATGTAAAACGATTTGAGCGGGGTTGAATGTTTAAATGATTCGAGCAAGGTCGAATGTAGAACGATTCGAGCAGGGTCGAATGTTTAAATGATTCGAGCAAGGTCGAATGTAGAACGATTCGAGCGGGGTCGAATGTTTAAATAATTCGAGCAAGGTCGAATGTAGAACGATTCGAGCGGGGTCGAATATTTAAATGATTCGAGCGGGGTCGAATGTTTAAATGATTCGAGCAAGGTCGAATGTAGAACGACTCGAGCGGGGTCGAATGTTTAAATGATTCGAGCAATTTCGAATGTAAAATGATTCGAGCGGTGTCGAATGTTTAAATGATTTGAGCAAGGTCGAATGTAGAACGATTCGAGCAGGGTCGAATGTTTAAATGATTCGAGGAAGGTCGAATGTAAGACGATGGCGAGTAAGAGTGTTGCTTTATTTCATTCGTTGGAGAATACCTTGGTGGAGAGTAAAAACTACTGCTTTATTTCATTCATTGGAGAATATTACATATGTCCGTTTCCTACATATATTGGAGAAGTTTCTATGTATCCAGTCCCTTCATCGTTCGGCCTGGAGAAGCAGTCGGCAGGCGGGGCGATGAATTGTACTTGAACTTCGAGACGTCCCCTTTGTCGCCTCATTAAAAACCTCTCCGAGAAAACCCAATTGGGACAAAACTCGGATGAGGGAAAAAGAGTACGACGCGGAGGGCGTCTGTTCTCAGAAGTTGAAGTGTTTGAGATGGGCGATGTTCCAAATGTTTTGTAGTCACTTTCCCTGCATAGTTTCTAGTTGAAAAGATCCTTTGTTTGTTGTTGCCGTGTTCTTATACAGCCCGTCCCAAGTGGTTCCTAATTTGCCTTCTTTCGGATCTTTGCTCGCTTGTGTTTTAGCTTTGAGTACATAGTCTCCGAGTTTGAGCGGTCGTATTTGGCTTTTTTGTTGTAGTACCATTCTGCTTGTTGCTTTTGGGCTACCATTCTTACGTAAGCCATGTATCTTCGCTCCTCTGCTTTGTCGAGGTCCTGTCTTCTGTTTTCATCATTGCTCGGCCCACTTTCGTTGGAGTATCTCAAACTGGGCTCACCGACCTCAACCGGTATCATGGCGTCGGTCCCGTAGACTAGTGAGTATGGCGTTTCTCCTGTGCTTGTTTTCGACGTGGTACGGTATGCCCACAATACCTCTGGGAGTAATTTCGGCCATAGTCCCTCGGCATCTTTAAGTTTCTTCTTCAAGATATTCAGTATTGTTTTGTTGGAGAATTCAGCCTGCCCGTTGCCGGCTGGGTGGTATGGCGTGGGGAGTTTTTGGTTGATGTGCCTTTTTCGAAAAACTCGACGGTCTTCTTTCCGGTGAACTGGGGTCCGTTGTTGTAGCTTATTTCTTTGGGGATACCGAAGCGACAATGATGTTTCTCCATATGAATGTGATAACTGGGTGACCGCACCTGCTTCTACCCATTTGGAGAAATAGTCAGTCAAAACAAAAAGAAAACGTACATTACCTCGCCCTGCTGGGAGGGGTCTGATGATGTCCATTCCCCATTTGATGAACGGCCATGGCGAAGTGACAGAGTAGAGGTGCTTGCCCGCTTGGTGTATCATAGGGGCATATTTCTGGCACTGTTCGCATTTCTTGACATAATCGGCGGCTTCCTTTTTCATTGTGGGCCAATAATATCCTGCACGAATGAGGCATCTGACGAGGGCTCGATTGCCGGTATGGGCACCGCAGTAGCCTTCGTGCGCTTCTTCGAGTACGCACCTTGTTTGATTCGGCCCTAGGCATTTCGCTAAGGGGCCTTCAAACGTCCTTTTGTATAACTCGTGGTTTATGAGGCTGTATCTGGCCACCTGCATTCGAAGTTTTTTGGCTTTTTTTTGTCCGCTGAGAGCGTTCCTTCCTCGAGTTGGTCTATTGATGAGTGCAGAGGGTGACCACGTTTTCCTTTGTGATGTTCTTGGTGGCCGCTGCTAATTTGGCGAGGTCGTCTGCATCGATGTTTTGTGCTAGAGGTATCTGGTCGAGTCGGCATTCATCGAATTTCGGTAGCAATTTATGAATTTCTGCCTGGTACCGTTGTAGCCTCTGCTCTTTGATTTGGAAAGTCCCTGTGACTTGGTTGACGACAAGTTGTGAGCCGCATCTAAGGATGACTCGGCGTGCTCCGTATTTGAGAGCTAGTTTCAATCCTGCAATTACAGCCTCATACTCGGCCTCACTATTAGTCATATCAGGGCACCGTATGGACTGGCGAATAACTTTGCCTGTTGGGACTTCGAGTACGAGTCCCAGTCCAGATCCTGATGCGTTGGACACGCCATCGGTGTATAGGACCCATAGGTCGGGCATATCGGACGAGGTCTGTGAAATTTCCTTTTCGACCTCTGTTATTACTTTGGCACTAAAACCGGCGACGAAGTCGGCGAGTACCTGCAATTTTATCACTGTTCGTGGCTGATATGTTATATCATGCTCGCTTAATTCTATGGCCCATTTGGCAGTCTTCCCGACAGTTCGGGTTTATGCAGGATTCCTCTTAAGGGAAAGGTCGTTACTACCGATATGGGGTGACACTGAAAATAGGGTCTAAGCTTTCGTGAAGCTACGACCAAGGCCAAGGCCAATTTCTCGAGGTGAGGGTACCTCGTTTCGGCAACGACTAGAGTTTTGCTAATATGATAGATTGGAGATTACGTACCTTTATCCTCGCGGACCAACACTGCGCTTATCACAACTTCTAACACGGCCAGATATACGAGGAGACGCTTACCGAGTTCTGCTTTGGCGAGTAGTGGGGGAGATGATAAGTACGCCTTTAGCTCTCTCAAGGCTTCGATGCATTTTGCATTCCATTGGAGCCCGTTGTCCTTTTAGAGCACATTAAAGAATTTGTGGCACCTGTCGGAAGATCGCGAGATGAACCTTGACAGGGCAGTTATGCGACCTGTCAGTTTGTGCATCTATTTCTTGTTGGTTAACACTTCAGATATTCCCTCAATGGCTTTGATTTGATCGGGATTGACCTTGATGCCTCTTTGTGATACTAAGAACCCGAGGAATTTGCCTGAAGTTACGCCGAAGGCGCATTTTTCGGGGTTCAGCTTCATACCATACTGCCTTAGTATTTCGAAGGGTTCTTTCAGGTGGTCGATATGATCTTCCTTCCTTTTTGATTTGACCAACATGTCGTCTATGTAGACTTCCATTATTTTGCCGAGCTGGTTCTTGAACATTTTGGTCACCAATATTTGATAAGTCACTCCTGCATTCTTCAAGCCAAATGGCATTACTCGATAATAGTATATTCCTTGGTGGGTGATGAAAGTGGTCTTCTCTTAGTCGTCTTCCTCCATGAGGATTTGGTTGTAGCCTGAGTAGGCGTCTAGGAAACTTAACAACTCGTGCCATGCCGTTGCGTCAATGAGCTGATCGATAAGAGGCAGAGGAAATGAGTCCTTTGGGCAGGCCTTGTTTAGGTCCGTGAAGTCCACGCACATTCGCCATTTCCTGTTTTTTTTTTACCATGACTACATTGGCGACCCATTGAGGATATTTTGATTCTCGGATGGAGCCGTTAGCGAGTAGTTTATCCACTTCCTTACTGACGGCCTCATTGATTGCGGCGTTGAATTTTATTCTTGCTTGTCGTACTGGGGGTAGAATGGATCGACGTCAATTTGTGTGTGGCGACGTCTTTCGGAATCCCTAGCATATCTGCATGGGAGAAAGCGAACGGATCGACATTATTGGTTAAAAATTCATGAAATTTACCTGGCTGGGAGAGCTTATGGCCTATATAGGCCTTTTTGTTGTTGTCGCTACTATCCAGTTGTACGGGGTCGAGATCTTCTATTGTCGATCCTGCGGCCTCCACTATGTTGGGGTCCATATAACGTCTTTCCGATTATTGGGTTCAGACCCCGACCTCGTTTTAATTGCTATGCTTCTGAGCTTGTTCTTTTTAGCTGCTGAGTGAATGTGCAATCTTGAGCGATGTAGTAGCATTCTTGGGTTGTGTATTGTTCGCCTCGAATGCTGGATATTCCCCACGGGGTAGGGAATTTGATCACTTGGTATAGACTAGATGGGATGGCCCTCATGGCATGTATCCATGGTCGTCCGATGATTGCGTTGTAAGTCGTATCCTAGTTCATGACGTGGAACGTCGTTTCCAAGGTGATACCTCTGGCCAGGACGGGCAGTGTTATTTCTCCTGAGGTCCGTTCGACTGCATTATTAAAGCCTGTTAGTGTTATGCAGCATGGTATTATCCTGTCCTCGGTTTGCATTTGTGCGAGTACTCGAGGATGGATAATACACGCGCCGCTTCCGTCGTCTACCATTATTCTTTTAACATCAGTATCTGAAATACGTAAGGTAATGACAAGAGCATTGGAGTGAGGAAAAATCAAACCATTGGTATCTGACTTATCGGAGATGATACTTTCTTCGAGGTCATCATATCGGTCGTGAGTAATTGACCGCTTTAGCTTGTGTGTGGTGGCAAATTTTATGTTGTTGACCGCTGCTTCTTCGCCTCCACAAATGATCATTTGAATAGTGCGGGCAGGAAAGGGCGGCTTTGGAGGCCCCTGGTGTTGTTCGCGTCCGCGGCCAAAGTTGGATCATCCTCGGTCACTCATTAGCTCCTTCAGGTGTCCTTGGTTTAGCATGTTAACCACTTCTTGCCGCAGGGCTATGCAGTCCTCGGTCCTGTGGCCTCGTTCCTGGTGAAATTCATAAAGGACGTTCGACTTTCGGGTAATGGGATCGGACTTCATTTTTTGTGGCCATTTCACCTTTGTGCCCAGCTTCTCCAGCGCGTACACTACTTCTAAAGGAAAAACACAAAAATTGTGAGCGGATAAGAATGGGGGCATACCTCTTTCGTTTCGCTGAGTCCCTGTGTGCGGCCTGGATGGCCCTTCCATAAGTCGAGGGGATGGTGGAATGGTGGTTCTGACATAGGGCTGATGCCTATCTCGGTTGAGGCGTGTTCCAGGCTGATCTCTTTGATTGTCGTTATAACGGTCTTTCCTTGGCTCTATTTGGATTGATGTTAAACGTTGGGTTGAACCGTTAAGGTCGTCATCGTCTGCTCTCACCTCGGCACAGTAGGCGTTGTGAATTTCTTCCCAAGTGGTGGGTGGGTATTTCATGAGCCTGCTTAACAGCTTCCTGGTTGCTCTTAACCCATTTCTGTTCAACCCGTTTTGGAAGGCTGCTACCGTCATCCCTTCAGATACGTTTGGTAAGCTCATTCTCACCCTTTTAAACCGAGCGAGCAAGTCCCAGAGTCCCTCGCCTGGCGATTGTCTAACGGCGAATATGTCGTTCACTCTGGCCTCCGCTTTCTTAGCTCCGGCATGGGTGGCGACGAACTTATCAGCCATTTCTATAAACGTTGTTATGGACCGTGATGGTAGTTGTGAGTATGGGTGTTTAACGGGTGGGCCGGGCCGGGCCTCTATTTTTTGGACCCGTACGGGTTACGGTCCGGGCCGGTTCCGGGTTGGTTCTTAACGGGTTTAACGGGTTCAGGTTCATTCGGGTAAAAATTGAACCGTAAGGGTTACGGGTTGAGGGGGCCGGGCCGGGTTTAGTGTATTTTTAATTTTTTTTTTTGAATTTTTTATAAATATTGTAAGTTTTATTAATACAAAGTACAAACATAAAGAATACAAGGAAGATAGGAAAAAATTGCACTTATTGCAATTTGCAAGTGCTACTTTTATTTCATAATTCAAACTTACAAATTAAAAGGTTTACATTTTTAACAACAAGTAAATTCACCAAGGGTTTTAAATATATACCTCTAAAATGCAATATTTCACCTATATACATAGTGTAATTTTTCGACGAACCTACCCTCAGGACTATATAGCTTCGCCCATGCCCTTGTTTACATAGTTGACTGATCACATAATTGAATTGACAATATGAATAGATAAACAAAACACATAATACAAATGGTAAAAAAAAAACTAACCTTGGAAAATCAACCAGGCTTTTTCCATGCGTTCAACTAAAGTTAACGTATGAACTAATCAACTGCTTGATGCTCTTACCACAAAAAATTCTAGGTATTTTCTTTAATCTATGGTTTCCAGGGAAAATCAATTGTGATCCTCTTGGTGTTGCAAATCGAGTAATAACATTTGATTTTGCAGTAATTATGGATCTACAAGAACATGTACAAGTACTGCTACTTGCCATTTTTCCCTTCTTTTTTTCCTGTTCAATTTCTTGCCCACAGAATTCGAAAATTAAAAAAAAAAAAAAAAAAAAAAGTAGCCGTTTAAACCGGGCCGGTTAACCCGGTAAGAGTTACTATTCACTCTTCTGGGTTCAACCGGGTCGGTTACCCGTTTCAAAGAACTAAACCGGACCAACCCCCCCAACCCCCCTACCCAGCGCAGCCCAGCCCCCTCTTACTGATCCGGGCAGGTTCCGGGTTCTACCGGTCTGGGCCGATCCGGAACCGGGTCAACCCGGCCCGTTTAACACCCTTAGTTGTGAGTACCAGGTTAGGGCTCCTCCAGTTAGGGTTTCGCCAAACTTTTTTAGTAACACTGACGGTACTTGCTCCTTTGATAGATCGTTGCCTTTTACTGCCGTGACATAGTGAATGATGTGGTCCTCTGGGTTTGTGGTACCATTGTATATTTTTAAATACGGCGGCATTTTGAAGGTCTTGGGTATGGCATGTGGGGCTGCCTCCTCGCTATACGGTTATTCAACGAATCGGCCGACGTCTCGTTTTGGTAGCAGTTTTGGAGCCCCCGGTATCTTATCGACCCTTTCTTGATGTTCTCTCATCTGGTCGCGGAGTGCCTTATTTTTTGTTTTCCATTTCTTCCAGATATCTTTAAAATGGTTGCCGGTCCGTTATTGCCTGCATCAACAATGGTGTGAGTGTTACCTGTTGGGGGAGCTGGTTGCTCATCGGTGATCATTATAACATCTACCGGTGTGACATTCCAGTTTGCTTTTTGAACGGGCTTGTCAAGTATGTCATTGAGGGTACTTGTCAACCACTCCTCCAACAGTTTCTTCACTGCCGGTGGTGCTTCCTCAGCTGTGGATGTGGAAGCCCCTCTTTCGCGTGAAGCGGTTACACTATCATGAAGAGGAGGTGAATCACTCCGCCTGGGCGTAACGCTTGGCGTCACATTCTCTTTGTCTTCTCTGCCATCCTCGTTGATGGTGTTCAGAATGTTTGTAGTGACACCTGCTATTGCTTTGTGTCTTGTATCTCCTTTTCCTACCATTGTTAGTTTATGAAAAGCAAAGAAAAGATGGCTATCCCTTTTTATGATCTAGAAGAAACTACAATTTTAACTAAAAAGTCCCCACAGACGGCGCCAAATTGTTTAACCAAAAAAATGTTAAGCTCTTTGATTAAACCAATTGATATTGATGAGAGGGGTGAATCTTAGTTAAGGATAATAAATTCTAGACCAAAAACAAAGTGAAGTATGCAAGATAGAAGATTTTAATAAATATGTTTGAGTTGATTAAATACTCATAAATGCAACAACATAAAAGTGCAATGAATATAGATTAATGCTACTAACATAACAAAAAGGATTTACTTCCCCAAGTATTGTGGGACTCAAACGATTCCTTCTCTTGACAACAACGTGGAATGAATGGAATAATATAGAGTTCTAGGATCTTTGGATCTCGTGAATATAGAACAAAAAATGTAGGCTCGAACAAGGTAATCAACAAATGAGACAATTTCAGTATATTCCCAGGTCAACCCTTTACATAAAGTGCATTTTTCAAGAAGCGAAGATCCTTTTTGTTTTCTATCTCTTCCTAATTATAAGGGACACTTCCCAAAAATCCTAAAAAGTACAAATCAAGAAATATCCTAAAGAATATTCCTTGTGTCAATATTTAAACTTAGGCTACCGTTGTCTCCTTATCACAACTGCCCGTCTTTGGCATCAAATGTTTTGAAAGCAAACCTCGATCGTCATACCATGGTCGACCCTGTCCTTTATCTTAATTATGCTTTACCATCGATACGCCAAATTTAGATCTATACGGTGACT
This sequence comes from Nicotiana attenuata, assembly GCF_001879085.1. Classification (NCBI taxonomy): domain Eukaryota; kingdom Viridiplantae; phylum Streptophyta; class Magnoliopsida; order Solanales; family Solanaceae; genus Nicotiana; species Nicotiana attenuata. Next base: position 57,359,608 of record NC_031989.1, read on the forward strand.
AGCATACAATGGTGCCCCCATTGTGCTCAGATCCTGGGTCTGCCTCTGAAGAAAGCGATATAGCAAACTGGAAACTACTCCCTATTTGCCGTCAAGCTTGTCAAAGAGGATGACATACAGTATGATCCTTTAAGGACTATAATTGCAGATTGTAAATGTTTGCTGGAAGCAAACAAGACCACTGCCAACTATGTTTAAAGGGAGGTGAAATAATACAGAGACTTTTTACTGATGAAAGTCACAAACACGAAGAGGATTGGATAATCCGGGAGAATGCACTAAAGGAAAAGGAATTTCTTCCCCGGGTGATTTGAACCGTGTGGCTAACTAAACGATTTACGAATTTTATTTAGTTTATTTTCCAAACTGACTAGCTTTTTCCTATCACGATAAGTATGTTCACTAGTATCTGTCATTTTAAATGCATTCCTTAAAATAAGATTATATTGGATCCTACAAAAAAAATGAGTACCGCGTATATGTATTGGATAAAATTTGGTTCGTATTAAATGATCGAATGATATCGTGACACGTGGAACTGAAGACAGGCAGAAGATGAATCAAGTAACAGCTAGTACCGGAAACGGCAGCTACCCTTGGTATCGGATGAACCCTGAAGGAAGCACAATCAACGTGAGCATATCGAATGTTTGCCATCGGAAAGCACTTAATTTCCTGGCATTAAATGAACAGCCGTTTCACAGAATATTTGCATTTATAGCATACAGTTACATACTCATCAATAGCCCCCTTATTGTCATTTAAGAGGGGCTTGAGCCTATGATCTTGTTTCCTAGATATATCTATAAATAGTAGCTTCAACAACCATTGCAAACACGCGAAATCTCTGGCAAAACTTATGCTACATTATATTCTCAAGCTAAATAATACAACTTTACTTTCTGTTTATATTGCTCTTATTTGTTATTTCTGTCCTTGGAAGCATCGCTCCCGGAGCTAAGCCTGGCATTTCCTTTGGTTTTAATGCGAAGTTTTATTTTTAAATCTAATTTATTATATTTGGATTAAATCGGTTCGCTTGTCTATAAATCACGTAACAAAATCAACTATACCGTTTTACGGGTAAACAGTTTGGCGCCCACCATGGGTCTTAGATAGCTGAGTAATGAATTGGTCCTTGCATCTATTACTAACTCGTTTGATTCTTCGTTTCTTAGCAAAAATAAAAATGGTAGCTAACGATGTCAACATCGCACCCAACGTTGAGGCACACAAAAATCTACTTCAACATGAGGATTCAATCAGTGACACCCGTAACGAGGGGGACGTGACAACTCCGGACCATGGCGAACAATATCCCTGATATGACCGGGAGACAACTCCCAATGATTTGGAGGACGAGCACGTTGCGAAAACGGTAAGGATCTTGAGAGAGCAGCAAAAAGCAATCATGGGCCATCTCTCAAGGCAGGACCAGGTCATGACGGAACTAAAGCAGGCATTATTAGGTGCTTCCAACAACGCAAACGGAAGAGGCTCAATTCCTCCCAGCGCTCCTGCAAATCAAAAGGCTCAAAGAGTTGATGATAACACCCCGAGGGGTGAGGTCGATTTCGACGGAGCCGGGGGAATCGGTAGCGGGTCCGGTAATGACAACGGTAGTGATTCTTTTAAAATCGAACTCATGAGGTTCATGAGGGAGATGAATGAGCGGATGGATCAGAACGCGAAGTAGTTTCATGCCCGAATGGACCAGATTCCGGGCGCACCACCAGTTTTGAAGGGCCTAGATTTGAAGAAGTACACCCAGTTACCGTTTAAGTCGAGCGCAGCACCGGAATTGATTCCGAAATGATTCAAGATTCCATGCACACCAAAGTACGATGGGACTTCCGATCCTCAGGAGCACATCACAACTTATACAATGGCGGTGAAAGGAAACTACTTGGCTCAATATGAGATTGGGTCGGTTCTACTAAAAAAATTCGGAGAAACCCTCACGAGAGGGGCCTTGGCATGGTATTCGCTTTTACCTGAGCATTGAATTGAGTCTTTTGAAATGCTCGCAGATTCATTCATAAAGGCCCATGCCAGGGCCAGAAAAGTCCAAGCTCAGAAGGCGGACATATTCAGGATCACACAGGGTGAGTCCGACTTGCTGCGGGAGTTCGTCATTAGATTCCAGAAAGAGAGGATGCTGCTACCAGGCGTACCAGACGAATGGGCAGCTGAGACGTTCACTAAGGGTTTGAACCCAAGGAGCTCTGACGCTCCCGAAAGCTGAAGGAAAGCATGATCGAGTTCCAAGAAACCACATGGGCGGATGTCTATAACCGCTATGAATCGAAGATTGGGATAAAGATGATCAACTTGGGTTCCCGACATCAACCAAGGGACGAGACCGAGACAAGAACTAGGATAAGTTCAAGGATGTTTTTATATGAAAACAGGCGATCTTTTAAAGGAAGATTCATAACTTACAAGAGAGCAGAAGGATGCGGCAACAAAGCGTTCCGGTCCTCGGATAGTTTCGCTCCCGATAGAAGAACTGACAGTAGCCGAAACAACAAGTCGCTACAAGAAAAAAAGGTTCCTGGGACCTGGATTCCTCATATCCCAAGCTGTCAAATTATAATTTCAACATCAGCGTAGTGGAGCTGGTATCAGCAATGAGAAACATCAAGTAAGCATTCCCGAAGCCAATCAAATCTGAACCCTGCCAGAGGGATCCCAACTTATGTTGCGAATATCATGGGACTCGCGGCCACAGAACTGCAGACTGTCGGCATTTGCGTGAGGAGGTGGCAACGCTATTGAAGAACGACCATCTCACGAAGTTCTTGAGCGACCGAGCCAAGAACAATTACGGCCATAGCCGGGACAACACAGAACCCTCAAAATAGGGAAGACCCTCATCGGCTAACTATCAACATGATTTTCGGAGGGAATGAAATCAGCAGTATAACTTTTATTGGAAGCCAACCAAACAAAACTATTGCTGACCCATAACAAGAGACTCTGTGAAGTCGCTGAAGATGACATCACCTTCACGGAGGAAGATGTTGACGGACTTCTTCTACCGCATAACGATGCCCTGGTAATTTCTCTTAATGTTCTAGATTGTAAGATTAAACGTGTTTTGGTTGACCCAGGAAGCTCAGCCAACATCATCCAATGGAGAGTGCTGGAACAAGCCAAATTAACCGGAAGTATCATTCCGGCAATAAAGCTCCTTACCGGTTTCAACCTTGAAAGTAGGGGTGGGCATTCGGTACTTCGGTTCGGTATTTAATAATTTCGGTTTAGTATTTCGATATTCGGTTTATCAATTGTGTATACCAAATACCATACCAAAATATTTCGGTACGGTTTGGTATTTCTTATTTTGGTTCAGTACGGTTTCGGTACGGTTTCGGTTTAATAATCGCTGAATAATCAATGCTAACGCCTAACAGTGCACATGCACAATTGAAACTTTCACTTGTAATAAACTAATAACAGTGCACATGCATATACTGAATTATATTCTGCCAAACACATATAACGCCAGTGCACTGTACACAACTCCAAAGTTTGCCAAATTCTGCCCAACTCCAAAGCTGAAAGAATCAAATTGCATCTGTACACAACTACACATTACAACAGTCTTAACAGATGCAACAGTCAACAGATGCAGCATTCTTAACATAATTAACAGTGAAACAGATGCAGCAGATGCAACAAAATTAACTTAACAGTGCAACAGTTTTAACACTTAATAGTTCACACTTAAACACAGTGCAACAAAAACAGTATTAACACTTAAACACAGTGTTAATACTTAACACTTAAACACAACAGTCTTAACAGAGGGCATCCCTCAACAAAAACAATCTTTGGATGCTTAATATGATTCCTTAAACCAGTTGTTCCGTTCCTCTTTGGATGAACATTATAGACTTGACCACAATGCTTGAACCTAAAAAAAATATAAATCATAAGTTAGAATATAATATTTTGATGATAACAAAACAAAACTACAAAAGTATTAAGTATATCACCAAACAAATAGAGTATTAAACTTACCACTCAAGATGCAAGTTGCAACTATACATCAAACAATGCTAGTAGTGCTTCCATTATTTTCCATATCTATAGATAATTCGACCAAATATGTCATACAAATGAAAAAGCATGATATATTATTTTGAACTAAAATACACGCAAAATATTAAAGCTTACCAAGCTCGAGTTCCTCAAGATACTTCAAGTCTTCTTCAACACTAATAAGATTGTTCTCTTCTCTAAGCCAATCTTGAACACAAATAAGAGCTTGCACACATTTAGGAGTCAATGAACTCCTAAATGAATCAAGAATACGGCCACCGGTGCTAAATGCGCATTTCGACGCCACACTAGAAATTGGAATGGCCAACACATCACGAGCCAACTCCGAAAGAATAGGAAATCTAGGAGCATGTGTTTTCCACCAACTCAAGATATCAAATTCTTCACTAAAAGGTTCTTGTTCTTCACTAATGTATTTATCCAACTCCGATTTAGCACCCCCACCCCCATTGTCTTCCTTTTGTTTCTTCAAGCTAAGCTTAGTCCTTATTTTTGATGCACTTATAACACTCCCACTAGATGTATTAGATGTGTTGCTAGATGAAGTAGATCTAGATGGAGATTGAGGGCAAGATCCAGTTGAATATTTTTTTAGATACTCTCCAAACAAAGAATTCATATAAGCATACACCTCAGCATTTATTTTCTTTCCTTTTTCCTCCCCAAAAAGTTCTTCAAGTGCTCCCTTAACATATTCAAATTTGTTACGTGGATCCAACACAGAAGCAATAAAAATTATTTTATTCATCTTTTCAGGCTCACCCCAATACTTCTTGAACTTTTCTTGCATTCGCTCAGCCATTTTTCTCAAATGCTCATCCTCACTAGCTAAACACATTTTCAAATGACAAAAAAGTTCAGATACATCCTCAAAATGAGAATTACAAGTGACATAACGTGAACCTGAAACTTTTTTAGTTAGCTCGTGAAATCTTGCAAGAAACTCTATCACATTCCTCACAATCTTTGCATCTAAGCAAATGATTCTTCAATCCTGTTGTTCCATTCCTAGATGAATTAGCCGCATAGGCTTGTTTACAATATCGACACCGTGCTTTCCCAACCCCATTAACCTCAAATTTATCAAAATGGTTCCAAACGTCAGACCTAGGTTGCATGGCTTTCCTTTTTTTGGAATCTTGGGTATCAATGGTGTTGGTGTTACTATCTACCGTAATAGGTAAACTTTCACTTGAACCAGCATCACTTACTCTACTTGTATCTGCCATCTATACAAAATTAAACAAATATAAACACAAATTAAAAATCATGGGGTATAAATGCATCACTTCAGTTACATGTAAATCACAAAATTGATCGCAATTTAGGGGTATAAAGAACAGGCAGAGGGAGATGTTATTGCACATTAGAAATACATTAATCATGAGGACCATTGAAAAACACCCCCATGTATTCTTTCAGATCACTTATTCAAGAAGAGAATGCAAAAGCTAAATGGATTTAAAATAGCAGGAAACGGCTCTAGTTGTTCGTATAATGATGGAAGATTTTTTAACTTTTAAGTAGCTTGCAACAGTCATGCAAACTAGTATAGGAGTTAGCTAAAACAATGAACATGAATTCCACAGTAGGTCCACACATAACTACAAACATATGAAGTTCTTATTAGAGCAAACAATATCAGAAACTCCAAAGTAGACTCTTTAAATAACAAAGCAACACACCAAAGTCAATAATGCCACAGATTTGCTTGGAGCACTTCAAAGGTAACTGTCAGTTTGCACAGTCAAATCATAGTTCGCAACNGTTAAAGTCTAAAATACGTAAAAAATCGAAATTTTTTACTTTACTTAAAACCAAAAAAAA
>NC_031989.1:57365564-57379270 GCF_001879085.1 Nicotiana attenuata
CGTGCTTTCCCAACCCCATTAACCTCAAATTTATCAAAATGGTTCCAAACGTCAGACCTAGGTTGCATGGCTTTCCTTTTTTTGGAATCTTGGGTATCAATGGTGTTGGTGTTACTATCTACCGTAATAGGTAAACTTTCACTTGAACCAGCATCACTTACTCTACTTGTATCTGCCATCTATACAAAATTAAACAAATATAAACACAAATTAAAAATCATGGGGTATAAATGCATCACTTCAGTTACATGTAAATCACAAAATTGATCGCAATTTAGGGGCATAAAGAACAGGCAGAGGGAGATGTTATTGCACATTAGAAATACATTAATCATGAGGACCATTGAAAAATACCCCCATGTATTCTTTCAGATCACTTATTCAAGAAGAGAATGCAAAAGCTAAATGGATTTAAAATAGCAGGAAACGGCTCTAGTTGTTCGTATAATGATGGAAGATTTTTTAACTTTTAAGTAGCTTGCAACAGTCATGCAAACTAGTATAGGAGTTAGCTAAAACAATGAACATGAATTCCACAGTAGGTCCACACATAACTACAAACATATGAAGTTCTTATTAGAGCAAACAATATCAGAAACTCCAAAGTAGACTCTTTAAATAACAAAGCAACACACCAAAGTCAATATGCCACAAGATTTGCTTGGAGCACTTCAAAGGTAATGTCAGTTTGCACAGTCAAATCATGTTCGCACAGTTAATATAATAACGAAAATGAATTTTATTTCTAAAACAAAAAGACCCTCAATTGATACATCATACATGCATCCTTTTGTTGAAACAGAATAAAAGTAGAAACAGAATACTTGAAACAAATAGTACTCAACAGAAGAAATCAATAAATCACTAGAAATCTTCATCAAATTCATTTCCATCGCTAGAAAATAGAAATCGCTAGAAAGTAGAAACATACCTTTGAAAATTGAAATTATCGCAAGCTCACAAGTCGCAACTCGCAACAGCAGCGTGAGTGAGGACTGGGGAGTGAGGAGTTGGAGCTGCGAAGTGCGAAGTCGAAAATCGCCCCAAAATCCAAATCGCCGACGCCAAATCGCCTAGCGCTAGCAGCAGTCTGCTGAGCAGATGAAATTGTCTTTACTCTTTAGCCTAAACCTAATGCCCTAAGTAACTAAGTTAGTATTTAGTAACCAGCTAATAAAGAAGGGTAGGCTTGGGCAGTTGGGCTGGGGCTGGAAATTAAATAAAGAAGGGTGGGCTTGGGCGTTGGGCTGGGGCGATGGGCAGTGGGCTGGGTTTTTTGGTCTTTTTAAAAATCGGTATTTCGGTATAACCGAAATACCGAAATTTTAGAATTCTAATACCGAGTCCCGAACCGAAATACCGAAATACCGAAAATTTAGTACCGAATTAGACCGAAATACCGAAAAAACCGAAACCAAAATACCGAAATAATTCGGTCCGGTTCGGAATTCGGTTTTTCGGATTTTATGCCCACCCCTACTGGAAAGTGTGACAACCCGAGGAGAGATCCTGCTACCCACGAACGCCGAAGGGTTTGAAAGACCACCTTATTTGAAGTGGTGGACGGTGACATGGGCTACAACTTAATTCTCGGCAGACCGTGGTTATATGAAATGAAGGCCTTACTATTAACATCTCACCAACTGTTGAAATTCTCGACCCCAGAGGGAATCAAACAAATAAGAAAAGATCAACTGAAAGCGAGGGAAGTGAATGCAGTGTCAATTTCCAGCAGTAAAGGAAAGGAACCCAGCAAATAGCAATTACAGGAACCAACACCTGCTCCCAAGTCGAGTGAAGATGATAAAGGCGAGGAGTCGGTGGAATCCCACCAAGTACCGGGATACTTTCAGGTACCGAAAAAGATAGATGCAACCAAGTCCATGGCAGAAGAACTCGAACCAGTGACTTTGTTTGAGGAATTCCTGGAGGGAAAATTTCACTTGGGAACATGACTAAATCCCGAGTTCAGGTCAGGATTTATTAATTTCATAAAAGCTAACTTTAATTGTTTTGCATGGTCGCACTCGGATATGACAGGTATCCTGCTAGAGTGGCCGTGCATAAGCTAATCTGGACCCAAGCACGTCTCCCGTAAGGCAAAAGAAACCCCTGATAGCCGAGGTTAGAAACAGATTTGTTAAGGAAAAGGTAACTCAATTACTTGACATCGGTTCAATCCGGGAGGTAAAGTATCCCGAATGGGTAGCTAATGTAGTTTTAGTTCCAAAAAAGAATAACAAGTTCTGTATGTGCGTAGATTATAAAGATTTGAATAAGGCATGCCTAAAAGACTCGTTCCCACTGCCAAACATCAACCAAATGATTGATGCAACGGTCGGACACGAGCTAATAAGTTTCCTCGATGCCTTCAAATTAAGATGAATCCCGAGGATCAGGAAAAAATTTTGTTCATAACGAACTTTGGCACATATTTATATAATGTGATGCCCTTCGGGCTTAAAAATGCCAGAGCCACTTATCAGAGGCTCGTGAACAAGATGTTAGAGAAACAAATAGGCAAAACAATGGAGGTGTATATAAATGGCATGTTGGTCAAGTCTTTGAATGCAGGTGATCATTTAAAACACCTCCAAGAAACCTTTGATATACTGAGAAAGCACAACATGGAGCTCAACCCGGAAAAATGCGCGTTTAGGGTTGGCTTCGGTAAGTTCTTGGGTTTCTTGGTTTCACAAAGGAGGATCGAGGTAAATCGTGATAAGATCTAAGCCATCGAGGACATCCTAGACCAGCTGAAAAGAAGTACAAAGGCTAACTAGAAGAATGGCCGCTCTACATAGGTTCATCTCTCGATCCTTGAAAAAATGTCATCACTTCTGAAGAAGAACAATTTCGAACAAACTCCAGAATTTCAACAGGCCTTAAAAGACCTGAAACGTTATCTATCAAGCCCCCGCTACTATCTAAGCATGGGGAAGTTGAACAACTGCTAATATACTTAGTGATCTCAAAGGTAGCGATAAGTGTCGTTGTAGTCCGGAAGGACGAAGGTACGCAATTTCCTGTCTATTATGTTAGCAAAAATTAATTAGGAGCGAAAACTCATTATCCGCACCTCAAAAAACTGGCCTTAGCTCTCGTAGCCGCTTCTCAAAATCTTATGCATTATTTCAGTGCCACTCGATAGCCGTTGTGACAAACTTTCCCCTACGGAATGTCCTTCACAAACCTGAGTTATCAGGTCGATTGGCCAAATGGACAGTTGAAATTAGCGAATTTGATATTGAAATATAAGCCTAGGACTGCGATCAAATCATAAGTTTTGGTCGACTTTGTGGGCGATTTCAGTCCTAGGTTACTGCCTCTGGCCGCTAATGAAGCGGTGATGGTGTTAGAAACGACATCAAGAGTTTGGACCTTGTTCGTGGATGGAGCTTTCAATGTGAAAGGGTCCGCGCTCTAGGTGGCCCGGATCATGCCTTCGGGGGAAACTTTGAGGCAAGCCATAAAAACGTTCCATTAACTAACAATGAATCCGAGTATGAGGCTTTGATTGCAGGACTCGAACTGGTCCGGGGACTTGGCTCCGAGGTCATAGAAATCAAATGTGATTCCAAGCTGGTAGTAAACCAAGTATATTGGTTTTTGACACAAAGGAGGAACGCATGCAACAATATGTGATTAAAGTTCAAAATTTGCTTGCACAATTCAAGGAGTGGTCGATCACACACATCTCGGGAGGAGAGAACGTAGAAGCAGATGCATTGGCTAATTTGGGGTCATCCACGGAGAGGAAAAGATTCGACTCTGGTACTGTCGTTCAACTTACGCATTCGGTGCTCTATGTGGATGGCTATTGTAAAGTAAATACGACCAACCTAGTCTGGGACTGGAGGAATGAGTTGATCAATTATCTTCAGCAGGTTAAGCTGCCCAAAGACTCGAAGGCATCTTGGGCTCTACGCACCAAATCGGCTCGATACAGCCTCTTGAGTGGGCAATTATATAAGCGATCATTTCAAGGCCCGTTGGCCCGGTGTTTAGGATCCTCGAAGGTGGACTACATAATGAGAGAAGTCCATGATAGAATTTGCGGGAACCACTCCGGTGCAGATTCGTTGATGCTAAAGCTAATTAGGGCAGGATACTACTTGTCACGACCCAAACAGAAGGGCCGCGACGGGCACCCGGTGCCTTACTCAACCGAGTACCAACGTAACATATCTTTCTTATCATACTATCATGGGTAAATGAGCTAGAAAACCCGTCATGAGATAACAAGAATAAAACATAAGGGGATACTCAACATATGATGACCCAACATGATATACAAACTTATACATGTGACATACAGGCCTATAAGGTCGACATGACCATTTGTAAACTCAAAACATAGGCCGACAAGGCCATACAAGTATCCATACACCTGACATCTGTCTACAAGCCTCTAAGAGTACATAAAATCATAAAGGTTGGGACAGGGCCCCGCCATACCAATCAATACCTATCCAAAGCATACTGACCAAATAGGCAACTCCGGAGCAAGTGGAGTGCACCAACACTTCCGCTGAGCTGATAGCCTACTTGGAGGAATGTCAACCTATCAATCGGGACCTGCGGGCATGAAACGCAGCGTCCCCAGGCAAAAGGGACGTCAGTACGAATAAAGTACTGAGCATGTAAGGCAGGAAAGCATAAACAAGAACAGTAATGTAAAGAGAGATAGAGGAGATACAACCTGTAACATCTGAGTGCCTCTGGGGGCTACTGATATGAAATGCATAATACATATATATACATAAACTTTTAAAAACATTTGCCTCTGTGGGCATCATCATCATCATATCGTACCCGGCCTCAAAGAGGACTCGGTAAAAATGTACCCGGCCATCATAAGGCTCGGTAGAATCATACCCGGCCACGTGGAGCTCGGTAAACCCAACTGATCACTGGTTGCACAATAGGTGCCGTACCCGGCCGACTATAGCGCGGCTCGGTAGAGTAAAATAGATAGTATATATAATGCATGCTAGACTCATGGAATCACGTTCTAAACCTTTCGGAGTGACTTAAGGTCGTTGCACCTTAGATTAACATTATAGACATCCATACCCTCAATATGAACCTCAGTAAGATTCAAGGATCATACACACTTGCTTAGAATAACTTTTTAAGGAAAGAACAACATGGACAATCTTAGTTGCTAGGAGTAGATCCGTTATGAAATAGCATATCATTTATGTTCGTTTCATTTTAGATCATGCCAAAAGAAAGAAAGAAGTGCCTTAACATACCTTAACTCCGTTGAGTCCTTAATGCCTTCCAAGAAATTCTTCAAACAACTCAATTTAATCTACCACAGCATGAGGAGATTCAAAATCAGTATTGAGTAAAGGCTAAGTCCGCAACTTAAACTAGGCTTGTTTACGTAAATTTTGGCAGCATCTCCCCTATAACAAGGCCATCCTCCAATACCACATACCAACAACAGCAAGAACACAACAATAACAACATGTATGCATCATATTCCAACCTTATCTCCATCACAATATACCACAAAACAGCCTACACAACCTAATCACTTCATACATAAAACGACAACCAAAGTAGTGTCCAACAACCTAAAAAAATGTAACGACGAACGACCAGCCAACCACCCTGCCATTATGTGGTGTTTCTCCATAGTCTTTCTACTCCCAAACTCCATAAAAACATTAGCAAAATAGACAACCCAACAGCAACACGAAACAGCCCACAAAACAGTCTCACAAGTTCAACAACTCAAAACTGATTCTTCGGTTTACTAAAACATGTTTCGACTTGTCTTTTCTTTCAAATTGAGCAACACAGCCAACAATACATAATTAAGCCTCTTATCCTAAAAATCAGCCATCAATTCAACTTAAAAATAAGTTCACAACCAGCCAACAGTGATGCAACAACAAACAACATACTACTCATTCGAAACTCGCTAGGTCTAGTCTTTACGGTCGAGTTACAACTCGTACAAGCATAGATAATGGAAGGAGAAGCATAAACTTACCTTGGACTGAGTAGAACCACGAAACCTAGTCCTTCTCATAAAAAATCATTCCCCCCAACGCAGCTACATGAAGGAGAAAGAGAAACTAGCAAGCTGTCCGGGGTTTTCGGCACTAGAATCACATCGTAACATCCGAAATAACCTAGGGTTTGTGTGGGATTTTTGGTGAGGAGTTGCAGGGGTTCACTCTGGTTTTAATGGTCTGAAATATGAGTGAAATAAATGAGTTAATTATCCCTTGAAAGTACCCTCTTGGCCGACTTAATTGAGGCCTCTCCTTTTGGCAAGTAGGTGATGCACCTACTTGTCACCTACCAGTCTGCGCTGTCTCGCGAAAATACGAATATCTCTCTACTCCAATATCGTATCAACAAACGGTTTAATGTGTTAGAAAATAGACTCGTATATCTTCGATTTGGAAGGTAGATCATCCCCTAATTCGAAGTATATTGGGAGAAAAGCTCAGTTACATTTGACCTAATTTTCAGCACATTTATGAATGGAACTTGTGATGACCTTTTCCAACTTTTGTTCCACAACTCGGCTGACTTCAAAATATAACACCAACTATCATACGACTAAAATAACTCATAATATAATCTCCTTATAATGTTGAAAACCCTATTCTCGCCCCAATAGTACATGTTACAACATTCCCAACTTGTCGACTTTCGACGAAACTTATTTTCTTCAATTCATTTAGCATCTAAGCCTTCAAACCCTCTTGGTACTTGGTATTCATGATCTTAAATATTTGTAACCTCCATTGTAACATGATTAACTTACTTTATGTACTTTCAAAGTTTATCTCATTTAGGAGCTTACATCAATTGACTTACGAATACTCTCATGTACGAAAACATGGAGTGTAACATCATTCCCCCCTTTGGAACATTCGTCCTCGAATGTTGACTGATGCGCCTATTAGTCTCATAACCCATAGCTCCTACGAATATTTTAATATAGTCCTTGCCATCTAAGCAACTGTTTTGTGTATAAATTCGAAGGCTAGGGCATTCCCCCCTTAGGCCTCTTTCTCATACCTCGACCTGTGGTCATAATTTTTCCGATCTCGTAACTGTTGTTACCTTCTAACATGCATCATGTACAGCCGTGTACTTGTATATGTGCCTATGCGACTCTTCTCTCCTTTTTCCTCCAGCTTTTAGCCAATCTCTAGGCCTCACTTTGTGAACATATGCAGAACTATGACAAGACATCCCTCAAGGCATCTATAGGTGTACTAAAGTTCTTCGCTTGGTACTTTATCAAACTTACGACTATTGCTATATCCTGTTTCATAGCCTTGTATATCTATCCTTATGGCTTTACTACATCTAGGTAGGTTATACTATACCATAACACTTAATTCGGTTTATTATTACCGAGGTTTGCTACCCAACTCCAGGTTACTCTCTCGCTGCTTATCCTATATGTATAAATCTAAGTCATTTAATGCTTCCTTATTACTGTTCATCTAAATAATGGCATCATAATCTCCTTTCATATGTTGGAACTCTTATCCATCTATTATTGATTCACCTTAATGTTGATCTATAATCCACCACTGATAACTTGAAACCTCTTACGTAATACATTGTCACTAGGGCTCACATCTCATCGGGGAATATCTGAAGTGATTTGTCCGATCCCACCTAGGGACGATACTATACTTCCATAACCATATTTCATAGCATCCTATCATGATTCAACTTATGGGGGTATTCCAATCCCGTGCAATTAATAAAAATCCCTTTTCTTTAAATTATTCCTCAATCAAAGGCCTAATTGTCATCCTCTTATCTATCACAATTACACCCTTATTCTACTACCGAGGCAGCATTTCATCTCTTCTAATTGCTCCTAGTCTTAGACTCCTTTGTGTCCATTCAGGCTGTACCGAGCTTTTTATTACATATAGAAATCATCAGCTCCCTTGTTTTGATGGGTTTAATCCCGAGGACCTACATATTCTCGTCACCTTCTCACTCACCTTTTCATATCCTTACTCCTATCTACATAAAACCTTGTTGCACTACGATACTTTACCTTACGACCTACACGTATCTATTTATACTACTCGCAACCTTCATTTAACTTGCTAGCACCATAAACTTCCTTTCTTGCCTTCTCAGTTGTCCTTAAATGTAACCAATTACTTTTCCTGGTCGTTCTATCACTTGTTGCATGAATACTTGGCTTGTCTTATTGCCCACGAATACTGTAATTTCCTATACCTCGTATGATCTCAAACATCACCTTTGATGAGTTTTTTTTTCCATTCATTAGCCATGATAGGTGCCACTTTCTTATGGAGTGTATACAATATTATAGTGAGACTGTTGGTACAAGAACATTTACTCGTTAGCTCACTGTGCTTAGATGGAAACCTTTTTCCTTATTTCCTCAGCAACTCTTTCGTTGTAGTACTTAGGGAGACCTTCTGGCTCTTATAAAGTTGCGAGCTTGTTATATCGTACACCCGAAGGAAAATTTTGTTGTTATTACTCGCCTATAATAATCCTTAGTTACATAACTTTGTGCCCTTGTGCTCGTAGGGTTACTTCTAAGCTCAAATTTTGATTGTCTCCTTAGTGGCACTCTCTCTTATTTTCATAAAACTTAAACGGTACCTTTAACTGCCTCAACTCCTATCTAAAATTTTTTTTTAGATGATTGCGATCTCGTATATGTGAGACTGAATTCCCTATGTTGTGGTTCATTACATTTATCTTGCATGATCTATTGATTTATCTGTGACCTCTTGTCTAGCCATAACCGGGCTCTTCCTGAATCAACTACTAATTACTCGTTGTTCCATTCTCATATATATATTCTGCATAATCTCTCTTGGGATATATCCTCTGTCTTAACTTACCTCTCGCCACTAGCTCCTGATGTATCAAGTGTCCATTCACAGTTATTTATCAATAACATCTTGGCCGTAAACTTTTACTGCCTCTCCCCGGTGTCGTGCTTGCATAATGTTCTGGAGTCGCAACATATCTGTAGGACCTGAATAAATGCAACATCATTCCTTTATCCTTTTTACCACATTCTTCCTTTACCATTCCATAGTTACCTGAACCGCTTAACTCCGACTTAATACCATATCACACCATATTCCCCCCTTTAGGGGAGTACTAAGATTTAGTACTACGACGATCTACCTATAGATGTTTTACCTCTTCATCTTTGGCACCTTTTCACATTATCAATGAACCTTAATCGCCTTATGGTAACCTTCTGTACCAGGGATAACTAAATTTCTTACGCACAAAGGTGACGCCTAGTGTAACTGGCACACTTAGTCCCTTAAGATTAACTCTACTCAGTGTGCTTGCTTTAGGTAAGCGACTTCCTAAATGACCTTTAAAGGTTATTCGTCTGTTGTCTATTGTATTATTGTTGGAGCACGATCTCCGAAATTCTCACGATGTCGATCATTATCAAATCCTCCGGTCCCTAATTCATGTTCGATTTTATCTTGTTTACTAGACCATACTAATTTCTGTTACTATAGGGGGTCTAACTTAGCCTTCTGGTAATTGCGTTGGACTCAGCAACTCCTTTCTCGAAATGAGGATATGACCTTTGGCCTATACTCTATTATTGTCTCAAGGCCTGTCACTTATTGTCTTTCCTTCACTTGACTATAGACTCTGTCATTCTGTCATCTTTTGATTTATCGTTATCATCCATTTATCACATCTTACTCATAATGCTTCAATTACTCTCTTCTTATTCTCTGGCCAGTATTTCTGTCTATCACTTTGTTCTGATAACTTCAACAATACAGTCTTTCACTTTTAGCTCCCCTTGCTTTATCTCACTGGCTTTTTATGTCACCTAGCATTCTCTCTTTACTAGGAACGGGAGCCATACAAAGGTAAATATTTATCCCTTCTAGGATTCCAGTGCCAATCTTCTAAATTTTTCCAGACATTCTAGTATTCATATCTAAATGTACTATTCTATATCGCACCATCGGGGTGTCTCATAAGGAGAACTATTACCACCTTTGAAATATATATTTATCCTTTGGAAATGTTAGCTTATGATAATAATCAATCTGACATTTTGGGTTACTCCAGCCCCAATTGGATCTTGCTATCCCCTTCTTCTCGTAAACTATATCTGTCAACTCCCATAAGACATACTGAGATGGGCGTGGCTAATTGTACATACCTCTGTTACTGTTGAAGGTAACTCAAAATACATATATTTCTCTGCCTGAATTGTAAAAACTCAAAACCTTCACTAACTGGTACCTCGTAACCTTCTCCACCTTGCTCCTTTTACTTGTTGAAACTTGTATCTAACTTCTGATTCACTTGTTGATTTTTAAACCATATGGGTGGATAGATATTCATGCCTTAGGCCTCCTTATCAAGAAACTTACGCGTCTTAGTACACACATAATCTACTGAAGACCTTACATTTACTCATCATAAGCATGATGCAAAATCGAGTTCCATTGACTCAACTCTTCCACAGAAACATTTAATCTCTTACCAACTATCTGTTTGGATGAGGTATCATTGTGTTACGAATAAAATAGAATTTAGAAGTTTGAATTCTTACAATTGAGCTCTACCACACGATCTAGAGTTAGAAGAAAGAGTGACAGTTTAAGGCAAGTGGCAAGTGATTATTCTAAACATCAAAAAGAGGTTTGAAGCAGCTAAAGGCAAGTGGCATGAAGAGTTACCAGGCGTGCTATGGGTGTACCGGACGACGACAACATCAAGCACGGGAGAGATACCTTTCTCTCTCGTATACGGCGTAGAAGTTTTAATCCCGATGGAAGTAGCAGAACCAACCTTACGGTTCTTCCGAACAAATGAAGTAGCAAATAATGAGGCATTACTGGTAAATCTCTAACTGTTTGATGAATGCAGGGACTTGGCACACGTGAGGATGGTAGCTCAGAAGTAAAGGATGGAGAGATACTACAACCGAAGGGCCAATATCCACTAATTTAAAGTAGGAGACTTGGATTGAGGAAAGTGACTTAGAACACTCGGGAAATTAACACCAGGAAGCTGGGTCCAACGTAGGAAGGCCCCTATAGGGTTTCAGCTATTACCAGGAAAGGATCATACAAGCTGGAGAATCAAGATGGAGTCAAATTGCCAAGCAACTGGAACAGGACTCTCCTCAAAAGGTTTTACTGCTGATGGATCCTACCTATACTGAAAGTATGTGCTACACACTTTTTCCCTTCGACTAGTTTTTGTCCCAATCGGGTTTTCTGGCAAGGTTTTTAACGAGGAAGCATCGGAAAACATACTGCGAAAGGAGCATCATCGGCAAATTTAAGACCTGTTAAATGACAAAGCATTAATATTATAAGCCACTACGGGATGGTTAGATAATCTTTGGTTCAGCGGCAAAGTTCCTAATGTGAAGCAAAGCTTGCCATCTAACCAAAGATTATTCAACAGTTCACAAGTCTTTTCCTCGACGGAGCAAGACTTTCAGTGTTCCAATTTGCATACTTCGCATTCGAACACTGGAGGGGAATAGTATGAGAATACGGCAATGTGATTGCCACGAAAACCAGGACTACGAGACTCGGGAACAATAATGTCTCATCAGGGTCGGGGACTACACAGCCAGCCCCGTAGAAATAAGTTGTACAAGTTAGCCACATGTATTTGCAATTCCTTTTTTCAGCAAACGAATACTTATGTACTTTTGAAGATAGAAGGAATAAAATAAAATCCTTTTATTTTTATATTATTTCTCGTCCAAACGATGAATTGATTTTATCATTTGAAAGTTAACAAAAAACTTAAATGCTTTTGCCGGAATGAACAGGAGACTTCATCTTCAAGAGTACAATAAACATAAGAGGGCCCTCTCTTATGAAACCCTCACAGCAAAGGAGTGGTTCCGGAAGAATTTATGCCCAAAAACCAAAAGCTATCGGAAGAAAATACACCCACAACCTGATCTAATTCGACACAAAAAGAATAAACTTGTGCAATACTTGAACAAAATTCTTCCTTATTTGTCAACATGCGAAACCACATAAGTACAAATGAACAAGGAAAATAACAAAGGAAAAAGGAAAAAAATCTAAACTTCATCGCTACCAGAACTCGGGGGATAGAGGCATTACAGACCCTAGGAGAAGTGGGCGAATCTGCCGCCGGTGCAGGATCTTAGCCTTCATCATCATTCTCTTCAAGTTCCTCTTCAGTTCCTAAATATTCAAAACCGGTACTCAAAGAGTCAGTTGCATCAGGCTTAGCCGGGAGATGCTCTAGTGTAGTTTACTCAGTGCTCAGTGTACGGTCCCGTAAAATCTTTCCCAAAAACCTGGATTCCGTGATGCCGAAGTAGGCGTAGGGGTTAATAGTAGTAGAAATTCTTCAAGCTCACCGCGGTTCAGACTTTTCGGATTGAACAGTACGCTGGGGATTTGAATGAAATATTTTTGCAGAAGTAGGCATTTCTGTGGCCCATTATGCGGCCGCATAATCATTTTGCGGGCGCAGAATGGCTGCAGAGTGAAGCAATCTTTTTGGACAATTTTGATGTCAGTTTTGCGGCCAATTATACGATCGCATAATCATTTCGCGAGCTGCACTTTGGTCGCATAATTGTCCTTGGTTTTTTGCGGAGGGAGGTTCTGCTCCGCATTATGCGACCGTAGAACAGGCCTGGGGGCCGCATTACGGCCGCAGAGTGATGCAGACTAGCCCAGCTCCCAAGGCCACTTTTTGCGGCCATTTCACGGACCACATAACCATTATGCGGTCGCATCAGAACCTATTCCGGAGCTTTATTTTTGGGGTTTTAAAACTCGACCCCACTTCGCTAAAATAGATGTAAGGAGCCATTTGGAGCTAGTTTTTTGGTATCTTTAGAGAGAGAAAGAGAGTATTAGAGGGATAAAGTGATCTTCATCAAATTTGCTCTTCAATTCTTGCTTAACACCTTGAAGATTATTGTTGGCCCAAGTTCAGATGAAGTTTTGTAAGATTGACAAAATGAACTCAGTCATGAACCAGGTCATCATGTGAGACACAGTGTTGATATGCTTACACATGTGACATACGCGTGAAGAAGATAAGTCTCAAGGATCAGCAACAATATCTTCTGAATTGATCGAAAAGATTGCATATAGGATAAGGAGTTGAAGTCTCCTTATGAAAAGAGAATTATATCCGGATCAAGGATATGGATTAGGAGTTAGAGTTGTTCTTGGACTCGAATTGTCAAAGGATCCACAATTCGAGTTCTTATCAAACTTTGATTACTAACTCTATAAATATAACGGTTGTTCTCTTTTACAGGTGATTGCACATAAGCAGAAGTTAAGCATATTTGAGAGCAAAAAGATCAAGTCTGATTTGCAAGCAACATATGCGAGATACAAGTGTGCACGTCTGAAGCTACATGAACTAAGATAGAAGAACCAGTTTCATCATTGTGTTTATTCTAAGTCTAGTTCAATTGTAGTAGGTTTTCATATTGTACCTTTCAGCTTTCATAGAAGTAATTGTAATAGGTATATTGAGTATTCAAGTTAGAGTTAACTTGAAAGTGTCGCAACAGTTGAGGTTGTGTGCACACTGGGATTAGAGTTAATCCTAGGTTTACAAAGAGTTTTGTAAATGCAGTTTTTGGCTCAGTGATTTTAGTGGAGTTTGGAAAAATCCTACTGGGTAAGTGGTCGTGGTTTTTT